>NW_027478546.1:600000-900000 GCF_051014685.1 Ptiloglossa arizonensis
AGTTCGTCAATCCGTTCGCGTGATATGGGAGTTTGAAGTAAAGGAATGGTTGAGAAACCATCAAAATTTTCGCATGTCTGATACTCGAAACCAATAACTACAATGGCCTAGGGGAAAAATGCACATACCGTTGTAATCGTGCGAGTTTCTACTTTCAGATGCAACAGGAATTTCTCGAGTTCGTCAATCCGTTCGCGAGATATGGGCGTTTGAAGTTAAGGAATGGTTGAGAAACCATCAAAATTTTCGCTGGTCTGATACTCGAAACCAATAACTGGAATGGCCTAGGGGAAAAGTACACACACCACTGTAATCGGGCGAGTTTCTACTTTCAGATGCAACATGAATTTCTCGAGTTCGTCAATCCATTCCCGAGATATGGGAGTTTGAAATTAAGGCACGGTTAAGAAACCATCAAAATTTTCGCAAGTCTGATACTCGAAACCAATAACTACAATGGCCTAGGGCAAAAATATACATATCGTTGTAATCGGGCGAGTTTCTGCTTTCAGATGCAACAGGAATTTCTCGAGTTCGTCAATCCGTTCGCGAGATATGGGAGTTTGAAAGTAAGGAATGGTTGAGAAACCATCAAAATTTTCGCAAGTCTGATACTCGAAAACAATTACTACTATGTCATATGGCAAAAATACACACACCGTAGTAACCGGGCGAGTTTCTGCTTTCAGATGCAACAAGAATTTCTCGAGTTCATCAGTTCGTTCGCGAGATATGGGGGTTTGAAGTTAAGGAATGGTTGAGAAACCATCAAAATTTTCGCTGGTCTGATACTCGAAACCAATAACTGGAATGGCCTAGGGGAAAAATACACAAACCATTGTAATCGGCCGAGTTTCTACTTTCAGATGCAACAGGAATTTCTCGAGTTCGTCAATCCGTGCGCGAGATATGGGAGTTAGAATTTAAGGAATGGTTGAGAAACCATCAAAATTTTCGCTGGTCTGATACTCGAAAACAATTACTACTATGCCATATGGCAAAAATACACACACCGTAGTAACCGGGCGAGTTTCTGCTTTCAGATGCAACAAGAATTTCTCGAGTTCGTCAATCCGTTCGCGTGATATGGGAGTTTGAAGTAAAGGAATGGTTGAGAAACCATCAAAATTTTCGCATGTCTGATACTCGAAACCAATAACTACAATGGCCTAGGGGAAAAATGCACATACCGTTGTAATCGTGCGAGTTTCTACTTTCAGATGCAACAGGAATTTCTCGAGTTCGTCAATCCGTTCGCGAGATATGGGAGTTTGAAGTTAAGGAATGGTTGAGAAACCATCAAAATTTTCGCTGGTCTGATACTAGAAACCAATAACTGGAATGGCCTCGGGGAAAAGTAGACACACCATTGTAATCGGGCGAGTTTCTAGTTTCAGATGCAACAGGAATTTCACGAGTTCGTCTATCCGTTCGCGAGATATAGGAGTTAGTAGTGAAGGAATGGTAGAGAAACCATCAAAATTTTCGCAAATCTGATACTAGAAACCAATAACTGGAATGGCCTCGGGGAAAAGTACACACACCAATGTAATCGGGCAAGTTTCTACTTTCAGATGCAACAGGAATTTCTCGAGTTCGTCAATCCGTTCGCGAGATATGGGAGTTAGAATTTAAGGAATGGTTGAGAAACCATCAAAATTTTCGCAAGTCTGATTCCCGAAACCAATAACTATAAAGGCCTAGGGGGAAAATACACATGCCGTTGTAATCGTGCGAGTTTCTACTTTCAGATGCAACAGGAATTTCTCGAGTTCGTGAATCCGTTCGCGAGATATAGGAGTTCGAAGTTAAGGATTGGTTGAGAAACCATCAAAATTTTCGCAAGTCTGATACTCGAAACCAATAACTACTATGTCATAGGGCAAAAATACACACACCGTTGTAACCGGGCGAGTTTCTGCTTTCAGATGCAATAAGAATTTCTCGAGTTCGTCAGTTCGTTCGCGATATATGGGAGTTTGAAGGTAAGGAATGGTTGAGAAACCATCAAAATTTTCGCTGGTCTGATACTCGAAACCAATAACTGGAATGGCCTAGGGGAAAAGTACACTCACCGCTGTATTCGGGCGAGTTTCTACTTTCAGATGCAACAGGAATTTCTCGAGTTCGTCAATCCGTTCGCGAGATATGGGAGTTTGAAGTTAAGGAATGGTTGAGAAATCATCAAAAATTTCGCTGGTCTGATACTCGAAAACAATAACTACTATGGTATAGGGCAAAAATACACTTACCGCTGTATTCGGGCGAGTTTCTACTTTCAGATGCAACAGGAATTTCTCGAGTTCGTCAATCCGTTCGCGAGATATGGGAGTTAGAATTTAAGGAATGGTTGAGAAACCATCAAAATTTTCGCAAATCTGATTCCCGAAACCAATAACTGGTATGGCCTAGGGGAAAAGTACACACACCATTGTAATCGGGCGAGTTTCTACTTTCAGATGCAACAGGAATTTCTCGAGTTCGTCAATCCGTTCGCGAGATATGGGAGTTTGAAGTTAAGGAATGGTTGAGAAATCATCAAAAATTTCGCTGGTCTGATACTCGAAACCAATAACTACTATGGTATAGGGCAAAAATACACACACCGTTGTAACCGGGCGAGTTTCTGCTTTCAGATGCAACAAGAATTTCTCGAGTTCGTCAGTTCGTTCGCGAGATATGGGAGTTTGAAGTTAAGGAATGGTTGAGAAACCATCAAAATTTCCGCTGGTCTGATACTCGAAACCAATAACTGGAATGGCCTAGGGGAAAAGTACACACACCATTGTAATCGGGCGAGTTTCTACTTTCAGATGCAACAGGAATTTCTCGAGTTCGTCAATCCGTTCGCGAGATATGGGAGTTAGAATTTAAGGAATGGTTGAGAAACCATCAAAATTTTCGCAAGTCTGATTCCCGAAACCAATAACTATAAAGGCCTAGGGGGAAAATACACATGCCGTTGTAATCGTGCGAGTTTCTACTTTCAGATGCAACAGGAATTTCTCGAGTTCGTGAATCCGTTCGCGAGATATAGGAGTTCGAAGTTAAGGATTGGTTGAGAAAACATCAAAATTTTCGCAAGTCTGATACTCGAAACCAATAACTACTATGTCATAGGGCAAAAATACACACACCGTTGTAACCGGGCGAGTTTCTGCTTTCAGATGCAATAAGAATTTCTCGAGTTCGTCAGTTCGTTCGCGAGATATGGGAGTTTGAAGTTAAGGAATGGTTGAGAAACCATCAAAATTTTCGCTGGTCTGATACTCGAAACCAATAACTGGAATGCCCTAGGGGAAAAGTACACACACCATTGTAATCGGGCGAGTTTCTACTTTCAGATGCAACAGGAATTTCTCGAGTTCGACAATCCGTTCGCGAGATATGGGAGTTTGAAGTTAAGGAAGGGTTGAGAAACCATCGAAAATTTCGCTGGTCTGATACTCGAAACCAATAACTGGAATGGCCTAGGTGAAAAGTACACTTACCGCTGTATTCGGGCGAGTTTCTACTTTCAGATGCAACATGAATTTCTCGAGTTCGTCAATCCGTTCGCGAGATATGGGAGTTTGAAGTTAAGGAATGGTTGAGAAATCATCAAAAATTTCGCTGGTCTGATACTCGAAACCAATAACTACTATGGTATAGGGCAAAAATACACACACCGTTGTAACCGGGCGAGTTTCTGCTTTCAGATGCAACAAGAATTTCTCGAGTTCGTCAGTTCGTTCGCGAGATATGGGAGTTTGAAGTTAAGGAATGGTTGAGAAACCATCAAAATTTTCGCTGGTCTGATACACGAAACCAATAACTGGAATGGCCTAGGGGAAAAGTACAAACACCATTGTAATCGGGCGAGTTTCTACTTTCAGATGCAACAGGAATTTCTCGAGTTCGTCAATCCGTTCGCGAGATATGGGAGTTAGAATTTAAGGAATGGTTGAGAAACCACCAAAATTTTCGCTGATTTGATACTCGAAACCAATAACTGGATGGGCCTAGGGGAAAAGTACACATACCGTTGAAATCGGGCGAGTTTCTGCTTTCAGATGCAATAGGAATTTCTCGAGTTCGTCAATCCGTTCGCGAGATATGGGAGTTTGATGTTAAGGACTGGTTGAGAATCCATCAACATTTTCGCTGGTCTGATACTCGAAACCAATAACTGGAATGGCCTAGGGGAAAAGTACACACACCACTGTAACCGGGCGAGTTTCTGCTTTCAGATGCAATAAGACTTTCTCGAGTTCGTCAGTTCGTTCGCGAGATATGGGAGTCTGAAGTTAAGGAATGGTTGAGAAACCATCAAAATTTTCGCTGGTCTGATACTCGAAACCAATAACTGGAATGGCCTAGGGGAAAAGTACACACACCACTGTAATCGGGCGTGTTGCTACTTTCAGATGCAACTAGGAATTTCTCGAGATCGTCAATCCGTTCGCCAAATATGGGTGTTAGAATTTAAGGAATGGTTGAGAAACCATCAAAATTTTCGCAAGTCTGATTCCCGAAACCAATAACTACTATGGTATAGGGCAAAAATACACACACCGTTGTAACCGGGCGAGTTTCTGCTTTCAGATGCAACAAGAATTTCTCGAGTTCGTCAGTTCGTTCGCGAGATATGGGAGTTTGAAGTTAAGGAATGGTTGAGAAACCATCAAAATTTTCGCTGGTCTGATACTCGAAACCAATAACTGGAATGGCCTAGGGGAAAGGTACAAACACCATTGTAATCGGGCGAGTTTCTACTTTCAGATGCAACAGGAATTTCTCGAGTTCGTCAATCCGTTCGCGAGATATGGGAGTTAGAATTTAAGGAATGGTTGAGAAACCATCAAAATTTTCGCAAGTCTGATTCCCGAAACCAATAACTACAACGGCCTAGTGGAAAAATAAACATGCCGTTGTAATCGTGCGAGTTTCTACTTTCAGATGCAATAGGAATTTCTCGAGTTCGTCAATCCGTTCGCGAGATATGGGAGTTTGAAGTTAAGGAATGGTTGAGAAACCATCAAAAATTTCGCTGGTCTGATACTCGAAACCAATAACTGGAATGGCCTAGGGGAAAAGTACACTTACCGCTGTATTCGGGCGAGTTTCTACTTTCAGATGCAACAGGAATTTCTCGAGTTCGTCAATCCGTTCGCGAGATATGGGAGTTTGAAGGTAAGGAATGGTTGAGAAATCATCAAAAATTTCGATGGTCTGATACTCGAAACCAATAACTACTATGGTATAGGGCAAAAATACACACACCGTTGTAACCGGGCGAGTTTCTGCTTTCAGATGCAATAAGAATTTCTCGAGTTCGTCAGTTCGTTCGCGAGATATGGGAGTCTGAAGTTAAGGAATGGTTGAGAAACCATCAAAATTTTCGCTCGTCTGATACTCGAAAGCAATAACTGGAATGGCCTAGGGGAAAAGTACACACACCATTGTAATCGGGCGAGTTTCTTCTTTCAGATGCAACAGGAATTTCTCGAGTTCGTCAATCCGTTCGCGAGATATGGGAGTTTGAAGTTAAGGAATGGTTGAGAAATCATCAAAAATTTCGCTGGTCTGATACTCGAAACCAATAACTACTATGGTATAGGGCAAAAATACACACACCGTTGTAACCGGGCGAGTTTCTGCTTTCAGATGCAACAAGAATTTCCCGAGTTCGTCAGTTCGTTTGCGAGATATGGGAGTTTGAAGTTAAGGAATGGTTGAGAAACCATCAAAATTTTCGCTCGTCTGATACTCGAAACCAATAACAGGAATGGCCTAGGGGAAAAGTACACACACCATTGTAATCGGACGAGTTTCTACTTTCAGATGCAACAGGAATTTCTCGAGTTCGTCAATCCGTTCGCGAGATATGGGAGTTAGAATTTAAGGAATGGTTGAGAAACCATCAAAATTTTCGCAAGTCTGATTCCCGAAACCAATAACTACAAAGGCCTAGGGGAAAAATACACATACCGTTGTAATCGTGCGTGTATCTACTTTCAGATGCAACAGGAATTTCTCGAGTTCGTCAATCCGTTCGCGAGATATGGGAGTTTGAAGTTAAGGAATGGTTGAGAAACCATCAAAATTTTCGCAAGTCTGATTCCCGAAACCAATAACTACAAAGGCCCAGGGGAAAAATACACATGCCGTTGTAATCGTGCGAGTTTCTACTTTCAGATGCAACAGGAATTTCTCGAGTTCGTGAATCCGTTCGCGAGATATAGGAGTTCGAAGTTAAGGAATGTTTGAGAAACCATCAAGTTTTCGCAAGTCTGATACTCGAAACCAATAACTACTATGGCATAGGGCAAAAATACACACACCGTTGTAACCGGGCGAGTTTCTGCTTTCAGATGCAATAAGAATTTCTCGAGTTCGTCAGTTCGTTCGCGAGATATGGGAGTTCGAAGTTAAGGAATGGTTGAGAAACCATCAAAATTTTCGCTGGTCTGATACTCGAAACCAATAACTGGAATGGCCTAGGTGAAAAGTACACACACCATTGTAATCGGGCGAGTTTCTACTTTCAGATGCAACAGGAATTTCTCGAGCTCGTCAATCCGTTCGGGAGATATGGGAGTTAGAAATTAAGGAATGGTTGAGAAACCATCAAAATTTTCGCAAGTCTGATTCCCGAAACCAATAACTACAAAGGCCTAGGGGAAAAATACACATACCGTTGTAATCGTGCGAGTTTCTACTTTCAGATGCAACAGGAATTTCTCGAGTTCGTCAATCCGTTCGCGAGATATAGGAGTTCGAAGTTAAGATGGTTGAGAAACCATCAAAATTTTCGCAATTCTGATACTCGAAACCAATAACTACTATGGCATAGGGCAAAAATACACACATCGTTGTAACCAGGCGAGTTTCTGCTTTCAGATGCAATAAGAATTTCTCGAGTTCGTCAGTTCGTTCGCGAGATATAGGAGTTTGAAGTTAAGATATGGTTGAGAAACCATCAAAATTTTCGCTGGTCTGATACTCGAAACCAATACCTGGAATGGCCTAGGGGAAAAGTACACTTACCGCTGTATTCGGGCGAGTTTCTACTTTCAGATGCAACAGGAATTTCTCGAGTTCGTCAATCCGTTCGCGAGATATGGGAGTTTGAGGTTAAGGAATGGTTGGGAAACCATCAAAATTTTCGCTGGTCTGATACTCGAAACCAATAACTGGAATGGCCTAGGGGAAAAGTACACACACCACTGTAATCGGGCGTGTTGCTACTTTCAGATGCAACAGGAATTTCTCGAGGCCGTGAATCCGTTCGCGAGATATAGGAGTTCGAAGTTAAGGAATGGTTGAGAAACCATCAAAAATTTCGCTGGTCTGATACTCGAAACCAATACCTGGAATGGCCTAGGGGAAAAGTACACTTACCGCTGTATTCGGGCGAGTTTCTACTTTCAGATGCAACAGGAATTTCTCGAGTTCGTCAATCCGTTCGCGAGATATGGGAGTTTGAAGTTAAGGAATGGTTGAGAAACCATCAAAATTTTCGCAAGTCTGATTCCCGAAACCAATTACTACAACGGCCTAGGGGAAAAATGCACATGCAGTTGTAATCGTGCGAGTTTCTACTTTCGAATGCAACAGGAATTTCTCGAGTTCGTGAATCGGTTCGCGAGATATGGGAGTTTGAAGTTAAGGAACGCTTGAGCAACCATCAAAATTTTCGCAAGTCTGATACTCGTAACCAATAACTGGAATGACCTAGGGGAAAAGTACACTTACCGCTGTATTCGGGCGAGTTTCTACTTTCAGATGCAACATGAATTTCTCGAGTTCGTCAATCCGTTCGCGAGATATGGGAGTTTGAAGTTAAGGAATGGTTGAGAAATCATCAAAAATTTCGCTGGTCTGATACTCGAAACCAATAACTACTATGGTATAGGGCAAAAATACACACACCGTTCTAACCGGGCGAGTTTCTGCTTTCAGATGCAACAAGAATTTCTCGAGTTCGTCAGTTCGTTCGCGAGATATGGGAGTTTGAAGTTAAGGAATGGTTGAGAAACCATCAAAAATTTCGCTGGTCTGATACTCGAAACCAATACCTGGAATGGCCAAGGGGAAAAGTACACTTACCGCTGTATTCGGGCGAGTTTCTACTTCCAGATGCAACAGGAATTTCTCGAGTTCGTCAATCCGTTCGCGAGATATGGGAGTTTGAAGTTAAGGAATGGTTGGAAAACCATCAAAATTTTCGCTGGTCTGATACTCGAAACCAATAACTGGAATGGCCTAGGGGAAAAGTACACACACCATTGTAATCGGGCGAGTTTCTACTTTCAGATGCAACAGGAATTTCTCGAGTTCGTCAATCCGTTCGCGAGATATGGGAGTTTGAAGTTAAGGAATGGTTGAGAAATCATCAAAAATTTCGCTGGTCTGATACTCGAAACCAATAACTACTATGGTATAGAGCAAAAATACACACACCGTTGTAACCGGGCGAGTTTTTGCTTTCGGATGCAACAAGAATTTCTCGAGTTCGTCAGTTCGTTCGCGAGATATGGGAGTTTGAAGTTAAGGAATGGTTGAGAAACCATCAAAATTTTCGCTGGTCTGATACTCGAAACCAATAACTGGAATGGCCTAGGGGAAAAATACACAAACCATTGTAATCGGCCGAGTTTCTACTTTCAGATGCAACAGGAATTTCTCGAGTTCGTCAATCCGTTCGCGAGATATGGGAGTTTGAAAGTAAGGAATGGTTGAGAAACCATCAAAATTTTCGCAAGTCTGATACTCGAAAACAATTACTACTATGTCATATGGCAAAAATACACACACCGTAGTAACCGGGCGAGTTTCTGCTTTCAGATGCAACAAGAATTTCTCGAGTTCGTCAATCCGTTCGCGTGATATGGGAGTTTGAAGTAAAGGAATGGTTGAGAAACCATCAAAATTTTCGCATGTCTGATACTCGAAACCAATAACTACAATGGCCTAGGGGAAAAATGCACATACCGTTGTAATCGTGCGAGTTTCTACTTTCAGATGCAACAGGAATTTCTCGAGTTCGTCAATCCGTTCGCGAGATATGGGCGTTTGAAGTTAAGGAATGGTTGAGAAACCATCAAAATTTTCGCTGGTCTGATACTCGAAACCAATAACTGGAATGGCCTAGGGGAAAAGTACACACACCACTGTAATCGGGCGAGTTTCTACTTTCAGATGCAACATGAATTTCTCGAGTTCGTCAATCCATTCCCGAGATATGGGAGTTTGAAATTAAGGCACGGTTAAGAAACCATCAAAATTTTCGCAAGTCTGATACTCGAAACCAATAACTACAATGGCCTAGGGCAAAAATATACATATCGTTGTAATCGGGCGAGTTTCTGCTTTCAGATGCAACAGGAATTTCTCGAGTTCGTCAATCCGTTCGCGAGATATGGGAGTTTGAAAGTAAGGAATGGTTGAGAAACCATCAAAATTTTCGCAAGTCTGATACTCGAAAACAATTACTACTATGTCATATGGCAAAAATACACACACCGTAGTAACCGGGCGAGTTTCTGCTTTCAGATGCAACAAGAATTTCTCGAGTTCATCAGTTCGTTCGCGAGATATGGGGGTTTGAAGTTAAGGAATGGTTGAGAAACCATCAAAATTTTCGCTGGTCTGATACTCGAAACCAATAACTGGAATGGCCTAGGGGAAAAATACACAAACCATTGTAATCGGCCGAGTTTCTACTTTCAGATGCAACAGGAATTTCTCGAGTTCGTCAATCCGTGCGCGAGATATGGGAGTTAGAATTTAAGGAATGGTTGAGAAACCATCAAAATTTTCGCTGGTCTGATACTCGAAAACAATTACTACTATGCCATATGGCAAAAATACACACACCGTAGTAACCGGGCGAGTTTCTGCTTTCAGATGCAACAAGAATTTCTCGAGTTCGTCAATCCGTTCGCGTGATATGGGAGTTTGAAGTAAAGGAATGGTTGAGAAACCATCAAAATTTTCGCATGTCTGATACTCGAAACCAATAACTACAATGGCCTAGGGGAAAAATGCACATACCGTTGTAATCGTGCGAGTTTCTACTTTCAGATGCAACAGGAATTTCTCGAGTTCGTCAATCCGTTCGCGAGATATGGGAGTTTGAAGTTAAGGAATGGTTGAGAAACCATCAAAATTTTCGCTGGTCTGATACTAGAAACCAATAACTGGAATGGCCTCGGGGAAAAGTAGACACACCATTGTAATCGGGCGAGTTTCTAGTTTCAGATGCAACAGGAATTTCACGAGTTCGTCTATCCGTTCGCGAGATATAGGAGTTAGTAGTGAAGGAATGGTAGAGAAACCATCAAAATTTTCGCAAATCTGATACTAGAAACCAATAACTGGAATGGCCTCGGGGAAAAGTACACACACCAATGTAATCGGGCAAGTTTCTACTTTCAGATGCAACAGGAATTTCTCGAGTTCGTCAATCCGTTCGCGAGATATGGGAGTTAGAATTTAAGGAATGGTTGAGAAACCATCAAAATTTTCGCAAGTCTGATTCCCGAAACCAATAACTATAAAGGCCTAGGGGGAAAATACACATGCCGTTGTAATCGTGCGAGTTTCTACTTTCAGATGCAACAGGAATTTCTCGAGTTCGTGAATCCGTTCGCGAGATATAGGAGTTCGAAGTTAAGGATTGGTTGAGAAACCATCAAAATTTTCGCAAGTCTGATACTCGAAACCAATAACTACTATGTCATAGGGCAAAAATACACACACCGTTGTAACCGGGCGAGTTTCTGCTTTCAGATGCAATAAGAATTTCTCGAGTTCGTCAGTTCGTTCGCGATATATGGGAGTTTGAAGGTAAGGAATGGTTGAGAAACCATCAAAATTTTCGCTGGTCTGATACTCGAAACCAATAACTGGAATGGCCTAGGGGAAAAGTACACTCACCGCTGTATTCGGGCGAGTTTCTACTTTCAGATGCAACAGGAATTTCTCGAGTTCGTCAATCCGTTCGCGAGATATGGGAGTTTGAAGTTAAGGAATGGTTGAGAAATCATCAAAAATTTCGCTGGTCTGATACTCGAAAACAATAACTACTATGGTATAGGGCAAAAATACACTTACCGCTGTATTCGGGCGAGTTTCTACTTTCAGATGCAACAGGAATTTCTCGAGTTCGTCAATCCGTTCGCGAGATATGGGAGTTAGAATTTAAGGAATGGTTGAGAAACCATCAAAATTTTCGCAAATCTGATTCCCGAAACCAATAACTGGTATGGCCTAGGGGAAAAGTACACACACCATTGTAATCGGGCGAGTTTCTACTTTCAGATGCAACAGGAATTTCTCGAGTTCGTCAATCCGTTCGCGAGATATGGGAGTTTGAAGTTAAGGAATGGTTGAGAAATCATCAAAAATTTCGCTGGTCTGATACTCGAAACCAATAACTACTATGGTATAGGGCAAAAATACACACACCGTTGTAACCGGGCGAGTTTCTGCTTTCAGATGCAACAAGAATTTCTCGAGTTCGTCAGTTCGTTCGCGAGATATGGGAGTTTGAAGTTAAGGAATGGTTGAGAAACCATCAAAATTTCCGCTGGTCTGATACTCGAAACCAATAACTGGAATGGCCTAGGGGAAAAGTACACACACCATTGTAATCGGGCGAGTTTCTACTTTCAGATGCAACAGGAATTTCTCGAGTTCGTCAATCCGTTCGCGAGATATGGGAGTTAGAATTTAAGGAATGGTTGAGAAACCATCAAAATTTTCGCAAGTCTGATTCCCGAAACCAATAACTATAAAGGCCTAGGGGGAAAATACACATGCCGTTGTAATCGTGCGAGTTTCTACTTTCAGATGCAACAGGAATTTCTCGAGTTCGTGAATCCGTTCGCGAGATATAGGAGTTCGAAGTTAAGGATTGGTTGAGAAAACATCAAAATTTTCGCAAGTCTGATACTCGAAACCAATAACTACTATGTCATAGGGCAAAAATACACACACCGTTGTAACCGGGCGAGTTTCTGCTTTCAGATGCAATAAGAATTTCTCGAGTTCGTCAGTTCGTTCGCGAGATATGGGAGTTTGAAGTTAAGGAATGGTTGAGAAACCATCAAAATTTTCGCTGGTCTGATACTCGAAACCAATAACTGGAATGCCCTAGGGGAAAAGTACACACACCATTGTAATCGGGCGAGTTTCTACTTTCAGATGCAACAGGAATTTCTCGAGTTCGACAATCCGTTCGCGAGATATGGGAGTTTGAAGTTAAGGAAGGGTTGAGAAACCATCGAAAATTTCGCTGGTCTGATACTCGAAACCAATAACTGGAATGGCCTAGGTGAAAAGTACACTTACCGCTGTATTCGGGCGAGTTTCTACTTTCAGATGCAACATGAATTTCTCGAGTTCGTCAATCCGTTCGCGAGATATGGGAGTTTGAAGTTAAGGAATGGTTGAGAAATCATCAAAAATTTCGCTGGTCTGATACTCGAAACCAATAACTACTATGGTATAGGGCAAAAATACACACACCGTTGTAACCGGGCGAGTTTCTGCTTTCAGATGCAACAAGAATTTCTCGAGTTCGTCAGTTCGTTCGCGAGATATGGGAGTTTGAAGTTAAGGAATGGTTGAGAAACCATCAAAATTTTCGCAAGTCTGATTCCCGAAACCAATAACTATAAAGGCCTAGGGGGAAAATACACATGCCGTTGTAATCGTGCGAGTTTCTACTTTCAGATGCAACAGGAATTTCTCGAGTTCGTGAATCCGTTCGCGAGATATAGGAGTTCGAAGTTAAGGATTGGTTGAGAAAACATCAAAATTTTCGCAAGTCTGATACTCGAAACCAATAACTACTATGTCATAGGGCAAAAATACACACACCGTTGTAACCGGGCGAGTTTCTGCTTTCAGATGCAATAAGAATTTCTCGAGTTCGTCAGTTCGTTCGCGAGATATGGGAGTTTGAAGTTAAGGAATGGTTGAGAAACCATCAAAATTTTCGCTGGTCTGATACTCGAAACCAATAACTGGAATGCCCTAGGGGAAAAGTACACACACCATTGTAATCGGGCGAGTTTCTACTTTCAGATGCAACAGGAATTTCTCGAGTTCGACAATCCGTTCGCGAGATATGGGAGTTTGAAGTTAAGGAAGGGTTGAGAAACCATCGAAAATTTCGCTGGTCTGATACTCGAAACCAATAACTGGAATGGCCTAGGTGAAAAGTACACTTACCGCTGTATTCGGGCGAGTTTCTACTTTCAGATGCAACATGAATTTCTCGAGTTCGTCAATCCGTTCGCGAGATATGGGAGTTTGAAGTTAAGGAATGGTTGAGAAATCATCAAAAATTTCGCTGGTCTGATACTCGAAACCAATAACTACTATGGTATAGGGCAAAAATACACACACCGTTGTAACCGGGCGAGTTTCTGCTTTCAGATGCAACAAGAATTTCTCGAGTTCGTCAGTTCGTTCGCGAGATATGGGAGTTTGAAGTTAAGGAATGGTTGAGAAACCATCAAAATTTTCGCTGGTCTGATACACGAAACCAATAACTGGAATGGCCTAGGGGAAAAGTACAAACACCATTGTAATCGGGCGAGTTTCTACTTTCAGATGCAACAGGAATTTCTCGAGTTCGTCAATCCGTTCGCGAGATATGGGAGTTAGAATTTAAGGAATGGTTGAGAAACCACCAAAATTTTCGCTGATTTGATACTCGAAACCAATAACTGGATGGGCCTAGGGGAAAAGTACACATACCGTTGAAATCGGGCGAGTTTCTGCTTTCAGATGCAATAGGAATTTCTCGAGTTCGTCAATCCGTTCGCGAGATATGGGAGTTTGATGTTAAGGACTGGTTGAGAATCCATCAACATTTTCGCTGGTCTGATACTCGAAACCAATAACTGGAATGGCCTAGGGGAAAAGTACACACACCACTGTAACCGGGCGAGTTTCTGCTTTCAGATGCAATAAGACTTTCTCGAGTTCGTCAGTTCGTTCGCGAGATATGGGAGTCTGAAGTTAAGGAATGGTTGAGAAACCATCAAAATTTTCGCTGGTCTGATACTCGAAACCAATAACTGGAATGGCCTAGGGGAAAAGTACACACACCACTGTAATCGGGCGTGTTGCTACTTTCAGATGCAACTAGGAATTTCTCGAGATCGTCAATCCGTTCGCCAAATATGGGTGTTAGAATTTAAGGAATGGTTGAGAAACCATCAAAATTTTCGCAAGTCTGATTCCCGAAACCAATAACTACTATGGTATAGGGCAAAAATACACACACCGTTGTAACCGGGCGAGTTTCTGCTTTCAGATGCAACAAGAATTTCTCGAGTTCGTCAGTTCGTTCGCGAGATATGGGAGTTTGAAGTTAAGGAATGGTTGAGAAACCATCAAAATTTTCGCTGGTCTGATACTCGAAACCAATAACTGGAATGGCCTAGGGGAAAGGTACAAACACCATTGTAATCGGGCGAGTTTCTACTTTCAGATGCAACAGGAATTTCTCGAGTTCGTCAATCCGTTCGCGAGATATGGGAGTTAGAATTTAAGGAATGGTTGAGAAACCATCAAAATTTTCGCAAGTCTGATTCCCGAAACCAATAACTACAACGGCCTAGTGGAAAAATAAACATGCCGTTGTAATCGTGCGAGTTTCTACTTTCAGATGCAATAGGAATTTCTCGAGTTCGTCAATCCGTTCGCGAGATATGGGAGTTTGAAGTTAAGGAATGGTTGAGAAACCATCAAAAATTTCGCTGGTCTGATACTCGAAACCAATAACTGGAATGGCCTAGGGGAAAAGTACACTTACCGCTGTATTCGGGCGAGTTTCTACTTTCAGATGCAACAGGAATTTCTCGAGTTCGTCAATCCGTTCGCGAGATATGGGAGTTTGAAGGTAAGGAATGGTTGAGAAATCATCAAAAATTTCGATGGTCTGATACTCGAAACCAATAACTACTATGGTATAGGGCAAAAATACACACACCGTTGTAACCGGGCGAGTTTCTGCTTTCAGATGCAATAAGAATTTCTCGAGTTCGTCAGTTCGTTCGCGAGATATGGGAGTCTGAAGTTAAGGAATGGTTGAGAAACCATCAAAATTTTCGCTCGTCTGATACTCGAAAGCAATAACTGGAATGGCCTAGGGGAAAAGTACACACACCATTGTAATCGGGCGAGTTTCTTCTTTCAGATGCAACAGGAATTTCTCGAGTTCGTCAATCCGTTCGCGAGATATGGGAGTTTGAAGTTAAGGAATGGTTGAGAAATCATCAAAAATTTCGCTGGTCTGATACTCGAAACCAATAACTACTATGGTATAGGGCAAAAATACACACACCGTTGTAACCGGGCGAGTTTCTGCTTTCAGATGCAACAAGAATTTCCCGAGTTCGTCAGTTCGTTTGCGAGATATGGGAGTTTGAAGTTAAGGAATGGTTGAGAAACCATCAAAATTTTCGCTCGTCTGATACTCGAAACCAATAACAGGAATGGCCTAGGGGAAAAGTACACACACCATTGTAATCGGACGAGTTTCTACTTTCAGATGCAACAGGAATTTCTCGAGTTCGTCAATCCGTTCGCGAGATATGGGAGTTAGAATTTAAGGAATGGTTGAGAAACCATCAAAATTTTCGCAAGTCTGATTCCCGAAACCAATAACTACAAAGGCCTAGGGGAAAAATACACATACCGTTGTAATCGTGCGTGTATCTACTTTCAGATGCAACAGGAATTTCTCGAGTTCGTCAATCCGTTCGCGAGATATGGGAGTTTGAAGTTAAGGAATGGTTGAGAAACCATCAAAATTTTCGCAAGTCTGATTCCCGAAACCAATAACTACAAAGGCCCAGGGGAAAAATACACATGCCGTTGTAATCGTGCGAGTTTCTACTTTCAGATGCAACAGGAATTTCTCGAGTTCGTGAATCCGTTCGCGAGATATAGGAGTTCGAAGTTAAGGAATGTTTGAGAAACCATCAAGTTTTCGCAAGTCTGATACTCGAAACCAATAACTACTATGGCATAGGGCAAAAATACACACACCGTTGTAACCGGGCGAGTTTCTGCTTTCAGATGCAATAAGAATTTCTCGAGTTCGTCAGTTCGTTCGCGAGATATGGGAGTTCGAAGTTAAGGAATGGTTGAGAAACCATCAAAATTTTCGCTGGTCTGATACTCGAAACCAATAACTGGAATGGCCTAGGTGAAAAGTACACACACCATTGTAATCGGGCGAGTTTCTACTTTCAGATGCAACAGGAATTTCTCGAGCTCGTCAATCCGTTCGGGAGATATGGGAGTTAGAAATTAAGGAATGGTTGAGAAACCATCAAAATTTTCGCAAGTCTGATTCCCGAAACCAATAACTACAAAGGCCTAGGGGAAAAATACACATACCGTTGTAATCGTGCGAGTTTCTACTTTCAGATGCAACAGGAATTTCTCGAGTTCGTCAATCCGTTCGCGAGATATGGGAGTTTGAAGTTAAGGAATGGTTGAGAAATCATCAAAAATTTCGCTGGTCTGATACTCGAAACCAATAACTACTATGGTATAGGGCAAAAATACACACACCGTTGTAACCGGGCGAGTTTCTGCTTTCAGATGCAACAGCAATTTCTCGACTCGACAATCCGTTCGCGAGATATGGGAGTTTGAAGTTAAGGAATGGTCGAGAAACCATCAAAATTTTCTCTGGTCTGATACTCGAAACCAATAACTGGAATGGCCTAGGGGAAAAGTACACTCACCATTGTAATCGGGCGAGTTTCTACTTTCAGATGCAACAGGAATTTCTCGAGTTCGTCAATCCGTTCGCGAGATATGGGAGTTCGAAGTTAAGGAATGGTTGAGAAACCATCAAAATTTTCGCAAGCCTGATACTCGAAACCAATAACTACTATGGCCTAGGGGAAAAGTACACACACCATTGTAATCGGGCGAGTTTCTACTTTCAGATGCAACAGGAATTTCTCGAGTTCATCAATCCGTTCGCGAGATATGGAAGTTTGAAGTTAAGGAACGCTTGAGCAACCATCAAAATTTTCGCAAGTCTGATACTCGAAATCAATAACTACTATGGCCTAGGGGAAAAGTACACACACCATTGTAATCGGGCGACTTTCTACTTTCAGATGGAACAGCAATTTCTCGAGTTCGTCAATCCGCTCGCGAGATATGGGAGTTTGAAATTAAGGAATGGTTGAGAAACCATCAAAATTTTCGCAAGTCTGATTCCCGAAACCCATAACTACAAAGGCCTAGGGGAAAAATACACATACCGTTGTAATCGGGCGAGCTTCCACTTTCAGATGCAATAGGAATTTCTCGCGTTCGTCAGTCCGTTCGCGAGATATGGGAGTTTGAAGTTAAGGAATGGTCGTGAAACCATCAAAATTTTCTCTGGTCTGATACTCGAAACCAATAACTGGAATGGCCTAGGGGAAAAGTACACACACCGTTGTAATCGGGCGAGTTTCTACTTTCAGATGCAACAGGAATTTCTCGAGTTCGTCAATCCGTTCGCGAGATATGGGAGTTCGAAGTTAAGGAATGGTTGAGAAACCATCAAAATTTTCGCAAGTCTGATACTCGAAACCAATAACTACTATGGCCTAGGGGAAAAGTACACACACCATTGTAATCGGGCGCGTTTCTACTTTCAGATGCAACAGGAATTTCTCGAGTTCGTCAATCCGTTCGCGAGATATGGAAGTTTGAAGTTAAGGAACGCTTGAGCAACCATCAAAATTTTCGCAAGTCTGATACTCGATATCAATAACTACTATGGCCTAGGGGAAAAGTACACACACCATTGTAATGGGGCGAGTTTCTACTTTTAGATGCAATAGGAATTTCTCGAGTTCGTCAATCCGTTCGCGAGATATGGGAGAGCAAAGTTAAGGAATGGTTGAGAAACCATCAAAATTTTCGCATATCTGATACTCGAAACCAATAACTACTATGGCCTAGGGGAAAAGTACACACACCGTTGTAATCGGGCGAGTTTCCACTTTCAGATGCAACAGGAATTTCTCGAGTTCGTCAATCCGTTCGCGAGATATGGGAGTTTGAAGTTAAGGAATGGTTGAGAAATCATCAAAAATTTCGCTGGTCTGATACTCGAAACCAATAACTACTATGGTATAGGGCAAAAATACACACACCGTTGTAACCGGGCGAGTTTCTGCTTTCAGATGCAACAAGAATTTCTCGAGTTCGTCAGTTCGTTCGCGAGATATGGGAGTTTGAAGTTAAGGAATGGTTGAGAAACCATCAAAATTTTCGCTGGTCTGATACACGAAACCAATAACTGGAATGGCCTAGGGGAAAAGTACAAACACCATTGTAATCGGGCGAGTTTCTACTTTCAGATGCAACAGGAATTTCTCGAGTTCGTCAATCCGTTCGCGAGATATGGGAGTTAGAATTTAAGGAATGGTTGAGAAACCACCAAAATTTTCGCTGATTTGATACTCGAAACCAATAACTGGATGGGCCTAGGGGAAAAGTACACATACCGTTGAAATCGGGCGAGTTTCTGCTTTCAGATGCAATAGGAATTTCTCGAGTTCGTCAATCCGTTCGCGAGATATGGGAGTTTGATGTTAAGGACTGGTTGAGAATCCATCAACATTTTCGCTGGTCTGATACTCGAAACCAATAACTGGAATGGCCTAGGGGAAAAGTACACACACCACTGTAACCGGGCGAGTTTCTGCTTTCAGATGCAATAAGACTTTCTCGAGTTCGTCAGTTCGTTCGCGAGATATGGGAGTCTGAAGTTAAGGAATGGTTGAGAAACCATCAAAATTTTCGCTGGTCTGATACTCGAAACCAATAACTGGAATGGCCTAGGGGAAAAGTACACACACCACTGTAATCGGGCGTGTTGCTACTTTCAGATGCAACTAGGAATTTCTCGAGATCGTCAATCCGTTCGCCAAATATGGGTGTTAGAATTTAAGGAATGGTTGAGAAACCATCAAAATTTCCGCAAGTCTGATTCCCGAAACCAATAACTACTATGGTATAGGGCAAAAATACACACACCGTTGTAACCGGGCGAGTTTCTGCTTTCAGATGCAACAAGAATTTCTCGAGTTCGTCAGTTCGTTCGCGAGATATGGGAGTTTGAAGTTAAGGAATGGTTGAGAAACCATCAAAATTTTCGCTGGTCTGATACTCGAAACCAATAACTGGAATGGCCTAGGGGAAAGGTACAAACACCATTGTAATCGGGCGAGTTTCTACTTTCAGATGCAACAGGAATTTCTCGAGTTCGTCAATCCGTTCGCGAGATATGGGAGTTAGAATTTAAGGAATGGTTGAGAAACCATCAAAATTTTCGCAAGTCTGATTCCCGAAACCAATAACTACAAAGGCCTAGGGGAAAAATACACATACCGTTGTAATCGTGCGAGTTTCTACTTTCAGATGCAACAGGAATTTCTCGAGTTCGTCAATCCGTTCGCGAGATATGGGAGTTTGAAGTTAAGGAATGGTTGAGAAATCATCAAAAATTTCGCTGGTCTGATACTCGAAACCAATAACTACTATGGTATAGGGCAAAAATACACACACCGTTGTAACCGGGCGAGTTTCTGCTTTCAGATGCAACAGCAATTTCTCGACTCGACAATCCGTTCGCGAGATATGGGAGTTTGAAGTTAAGGAATGGTCGAGAAACCATCAAAATTTTCTCTGGTCTGATACTCGAAACCAATAACTGGAATGGCCTAGGGGAAAAGTACACTCACCATTGTAATCGGGCGAGTTTCTACTTTCAGATGCAACAGGAATTTCTCGAGTTCGTCAATCCGTTCGCGAGATATGGGAGTTCGAAGTTAAGGAATGGTTGAGAAACCATCAAAATTTTCGCAAGCCTGATACTCGAAACCAATAACTACTATGGCCTAGGGGAAAAGTACACACACCATTGTAATCGGGCGAGTTTCTACTTTCAGATGCAACAGGAATATCTCGAGTTCATCAATCCGTTCGCGAGATATGGAAGTTTGAAGTTAAGGAACGCTTGAGCAACCATCAAAATTTTCGCAAGTCTGATACTCGAAATCAATAACTACTATGGCCTAGGGGAAAAGTACACACACCATTGTAATCGGGCGACTTTCTACTTTCAGATGGAACAGCAATTTCTCGAGTTCGTCAATCCGCTCGCGAGATATGGGAGTTTGAAATTAAGGAATGGTTGAGAAACCATCAAAATTTTCGCAAGTCTGATTCCCGAAACCCATAACTACAAAGGCCTAGGGGAAAAATACACATACCGTTGTAATCGGGCGAGCTTCCACTTTCAGATGCAATAGGAATTTCTCGCGTTCGTCAATCCGTTAGCGAGATATGGGAGTTCGACGTTAAGGAAAGGTTGAGAAAGCACCAAAATTTTCGCTGATCTGATACTCGAAACCAATAACTGGAATGGCCTACGGGAAAAGTACACACACCATTGTAATGGGGCGAGTTTCTACTTTCAGATGCAACAGGAATGTCTCGAGTTCGTCAGTCCGTTCGCGAGATATGGGAGTTTGAAGTTAAGGAATGGTCGTGAAACCATCAAAATTTTCTCTGGTCTGATACTCGAAACCAATAACTGGAATGGCCTAGGGCAAAAGTACACACACCGTTGTAATCGGGCGAGTTTCTACTTTCAGATGCAACAGGAATTTCTCGAGTTCGTCAATCCGTTCGCGAGATATGGGAGTTCGAAGTTAAGGAATGGTTGAGAAACCATCAAAATTTTCGCAAGTCTGATACTCGAAACCAATAACTACTATGGCCTAGGGGAAAAGTACACACACCATTGTAATCGGGCGCGTTTCTACTTTCAGATGCAACAGGAATTTCTCGAGTTCGTCAATCCGTTCGCGAGATATGGGAGAGCAAAGTTAAGGAATGGTTGAGAAACCATCAAAATTTTCGCATATCTGATACTCGAAACCAATAACTACTATGGCCTAGGGGAAAAGTACACACACCGTTGTAATCGGGCGAGTTTCCACTTTCAGATGCAATAGGAATTTCTCGTGTTCGTCAATCCGTTCGCGAGATGTGGGAGTTTGACGTTAAGGAATAGATGAGAAACCATCAAAATTTTCGCAGGTCTGATACTCGAAAACAATAACTGGATGGCCTAGGAGAAAAGTACACACACCATTGTAATGGGTCGAGTTTCTACTTTCAGATGCAACAGGAATATTTCGAGTTCGTCTATCCGTTCGCGAGATATGGGAGTTTGAAGTTAAGGAATGCCTGAGAAACCATCAAAATTTTCGCAAGTCTGATACTCGAAACCAATAACTACAAAGCCTAGGGGAAAAATACACATGCTGTTGTAATCGTGCGAGTTTCTGCTTTCAGATGCAACAGGAATTTCTCGAGTTCGTCAATCCGTTCGCGAGATATGGGAGTTAGAAGTTAAGGAATGGTTGAGAAACCATCAAAATTTTCGTAAGTCTGATACTCGAAACCAATAACTACAAAGCCTAGGGGAAAAATACACATGCTGTTGTAATCGTGCGAGTTTCTGCTTTCAGATGCAACAGCAATTTCTCGAGTTCGTCAATCCGTTCGCGAGATAGGGGAGTTTGAAGTTAAGGAATGGTTGAGAAACCATCAAAATTTTCTCTGGTCTGATACTCGAAACCAATAACTGGAATGGCCTAACGGAAAAGTACACACACCATTGTAATCGGGCGACTTTCTACTTTCAGATGCAACAGGAATTTCTCGAGTTCGTCAATCCGTTCGCGTGATATGGGAGTTTGATGTTAAGGAATGGTTGAGAAACCATCAAAATTTTCGCTGGTCTGATACTCGAAAACAATAACTGGATGGCCTAGGAGAAAAGTACACACACCATTGTAATGGGTCGAGTTTCTACTTTCAGATGCAACAGGAATATTTCGAGTTCGTCAATCCGTTCGCGAGATATGGGAGTTTGAAGTTAAGGAATGGTTGAGAAACCATCAAAACTTTCGCAAGTCTGATTCTCGAAACCAATAACTACAACGGCTAGGGGAAAAATACACATACCGTTGTAATCGGGCGAGTTTCTACTTTCAGATGCAATAGTAATTTCTCGAGTTCGTCAATCCGTTCGCGTGATATGGGAGTTTGATGTTAAGGAATGGTTGAGAAACCATCAAAATTTTCGCAAGTCTGATACTCGAAACCAATAACTACTATGGCCTAGGGGAAAAGTACATACACCGTTGTAATCGGGCAAGTTTCTACTTTCAGATGCAACAGGAACTTCTCAAGTTCGTCAATTCGTTCGCGAGATATGGGAGTTTGAATTTAAGGAATGGTTGAGAAACCATCAAAATTTTCGCATGTCTGATACTCGAAACCAATAACTACAATGGCCTAGGGGAAAAATAGACATACCGTTGTAATCGGGCGGGTTTCTACTTTCAGATGGAACAGCAATTTCTCAAGTTCGTCAATCCGTTCGCGAGATATGGGAGTTTGAAGTTAAGGAATGGTTGAGAAACCATCAAAATTTTCTCTGGTCTGATACTCGAAACCAATAATTGGAATGGCCTAGGGGAAAAGTACACACACCATTGTAATCGGGCGAGTTTCTACTTTCAGATGCAACAGGAATTTCTCGAGTTCGGCAATCCGTTCGCGAGATATGGGAGTTCGAAGTTAAGGAATGGTTGAGAAACCATCAAAATTTTCGCAAGTCTGATACTCGAAACCAATAACTGGTGTGGCCTAGCGGAAAAGTACACACACCATTGTAATCGGGCGACTTTCTACTTTCAGATGGAACAGCTATTTCTCGAGTTCGTCAATCCGTTCGCGAGATATGGGAGTTTGAAATTAAGGAATGGTTGAGAAACCATCAAAATTTTCGCAAGTCTGATTCCCGAAACCCGTAACTACAAAGGCCTAGGTGAAAAATACACATACCGTTGTAATCGGGCGAGTTTCCACTTTCAGATGCAATAGGAATTTCTCGCGTTCGTCAATCCGTTCGCGAGATATGGGAGTTCGACGTTAAGGAAAGGTTGAGAAACCACCAAAATTTTCGCTGATCTGATACTCGAAACCAATAACTGGAATGGCCTACGGGAAAAGTACACACACCATTGTAATGGGGCGAGTTTCTACTTTCAGATGCAACAGGAATTTCTCGAGTTCGTCAGTCCGTTCGCGAGATATGGGAGTTTGAATTTAAGGAATGGTCGAGAAACCATCAAAATTTTCTCTGGTCTGATACTCGAAACCAATAACTGGAATGGCCTAGGGGAAAAGTACACACACCATTGTAATCGGGCGAGTTTCTACTTTCAGATGCAACAGGAATTTCTCGAGTTCGTCAATCCGTTCGCGAGATATGGGAGTTCGAAGTTAAGGAATGGTTGAGAAACCATCAAAATTTTCGCAAGTCTGATACTCGAAACCAATAACTACTATGGCCTAGGGGAAAAGTACACACACCGTTGTAATCGGGCGAGTTTCCACTTTCAGATGCAATAGGAATTTCTCGTGTTCGTCAATCCGTTCGCGAGATGTGGGAGTTTGACGTTAAGGAATAGATGAGAAACCATCAAAATTTTCGCAGGTCTGATACTCGAAAACAATAACTGGATGGCCTAGGAGAAAAGTACACACACCATTGTAATGGGTCGAGTTTCTACTTTCAGATGCAACAGGAATATTTCGAGTTCGTCTATCCGTTCGCGAGATATGGGAGTTTGAAGTTAAGGAATGCATGAGAAACCATCAAAATTTTCGCAAGTCTGATACTCGAAACCAATAACTACAAAGCCTAGGGGAAAAATACACATGCTGTTGTAATCGTGCGAGTTTCTGCTTTCAGATGCAACAGGAATTTCTCGAGTTCGTCAATCCGTTCGCGAGATATGGGAGTTTGAAGTTAAGGAATGGTTGAGAAACCATCAAAATTTTCTCTGGTCTGATACACGAAACCAATAACTGGAATGGCCTAACGGAAAAGTACACACACCATTGTAATCGGGCGACTTTCTACTTTCAGATGCAACAGGAATTTCTCGAGTTCGTCAATCCGTTCGCGTGATATGGGAGTTTGATGTTAAGGAATGGTTGAGAAACCATCAAAATTTTCGCTGGTCTGATACTCGAAAACAATAACTGGATGGCCTAGGAGAAAAGTACACACACCATTGTAATGGGTCGAGTTTCTACTTTCAGATGCAACAGGAATATTTCGAGTTCGTCAATCCGTTCGTGAGATATGGGAGTTTGAAGTTAAGGAATGGTTGAGAAACCATCAAAATTTTCGCAAGTCTGATACTCGAAACCAATAACTACTATGGCCTAGGGGAAAAGTACATACACCGTTGTAATCGGGCAAGTTTCTACTTTCAGATGCAACAGGAACTTCTCGAGTTCGTCAATTCGTTCGCGAGATATGGGAGTTTGAATTTAAGGAATGGTTGAGAAACCATCAAAATTTTCGCATGTCTGATACTCGAAACCAATAACTACAATGGCCTAGGGGAAAAATAGACATACCGTTGTAATCGGGCGGGTTTCTACTTTCAGATGGAACAGCAATTTCTCAAGTTCGTCAATCCGTTCGCGAGATATGGGAGTTTGAAGTTAAGGAATGGTTGAGAAACCATCAAAATTTTCTCTGGTCTGATACTCGAAACCAATAACTGGAATGGCCTAGCGGAAAAGTACACACACCATTGTAATCGGGCGACTTTCTACTTTCAGATGGAACAGCAATTTCTCGAGTTCGTCAATCCGTTCGCGAGATATGGGAGTTTGAAATTAAGGAATGGTTGAGAAACCATCCAAATTTTCGCAAGTCTGATTCCCGAAACCAATAACTACAAAGGCCTAGGGGAAAAATACACATACCGTTGTAATCGTACGAGTTTCTACTTTCAGATGCAACAGGAATTTCTCGAGTTCGTCAATCCGTTCGCGAGATATGGGAGTTTGAAGTTAAGGAATGGTTGAGAAATCATCAAAAATTTCGCTGGTCTGATACTCGAAACCAATAACTACTATGGTATAGGGCAAAAATACACACACCGTTGTAACCGGGCGAGTTTCTGCTTTCAGATGCAACAAGAATTTCTCGAGTTCGTCAGTTCGTTCGCGAGATATGGGAGTTTGAAGTTAAGATATGGTTGAGAAACCATCAAAACTTTCGCTGGTCTGATACTCGAAACCAATAACTGGAATGGCCTAGGGGAAAAGTACACACACCATTTTAATCGGGCGAGTTTCTACTTTCAGATGCAACAGGAATTTCTCGAGTTCGTCAATCCGTTCGCGAGATATGGGAGTTTGAAGTTAAGGAATGGTTGAGAAACCATCAAAATTTTCTCTGGTCTGATGCTCGAAACCAATAACTGGAATGGCCTAACGGAAAAGTACACACACCATTGTAATCGGGCGGCTTTCTACTTTCAGATGCAACAGGAATTTCTCGAGTTCGTCAATCCGCTCGCGAGATATGGGAGTTTGAAGTTAAGGAATGGTTGAGAAACCATCAAAATTTTCGCAAGTCTGATACTCGAAACCAATAACTACTATGGCCTAGGGGAAAAGTACATACACCGTTGTAATCGGGCAAGTTTCTACTTTCAGATGCAACAGGAATTTCTCGAGTTCGTCAATTCGTTCGCGAGATATGGGAGTTTGAATTTAAGGAATGGTTGAGAAACCATCAAAATTTTCGCATGTCTGATACTCGAAACCAATAACTACAATGGCCTAGGGGAAAAATAGACATACCGTTGTAATCGGGCGGGTTTCTACTTTCAGATGGAACAGCAATTTCTCGAGTTCGTCAATCCGTTCGCGAGATATGGGAGTTTGAAGTTAAGGAATGGTTGAGAAACCATCAAAATTTTCTCTGGTCTGATACTCGAAACCAATAACTGGAATGGCCTAGCGGAAAAGTACGCACACCATTGTAATCGGGCGACTTTCTACTTTCAGATGGAACAGCAATTTCTCGAGTTCGTCAATCCGTTCGCGAGATATGGGAGTTTGAAATTAAGGAATGGTTGAGAAACCATCGAAATTTTCGCAAGTCTGATTCCCGAAACCAATAACTACAAAGGCCTAGGGGAAAAATACACATACCGTTGTAATCGTACGAGTTTCTACTTTCAGACGCAACAGGAATTTCTCGAGTTCGTCAATCCGTTCGCGAGATATGGGAGTTTGAAGTTAAGGAATGGTTGAGAAACCATCAAAATTTTCTCTGGTCTGATACTCGAAACCAATAACTGGAATGGCCTAACGGAAAAGTACACACACCATTGTAATCGGGCGGCTTTCTACTTTCAGATGCAACTGGAATTTCTCGAGTTCGTCAATCCGCTCGCGAGATATGGGAGTTTGAAGTTAAGGAATGGTTGAGAAACCATCAAAATTTTCGCAAGTCTGATACTCGAAACCAATAACTACTATGGCCTAGGGGAAAAGTACATACACCGTTGTAATCGGGCAAGTTTCTACTTTCAGATGCAACAGGAATTTCTCGAGTTCGTCAATTCGTTCGCGAGATATGGGAGTTTGAAGTTAAGGAATGGTTGAGAAATCATCAAAAATTTCGCTGGTCTGATACTCGAAACCAATAACTACTATGGTATAGGGCAAAAATACACACACCGTTGTAACCGGGCGAGTTTCTGCTTTCAGATGCAACAAGAATTTCTCGAGTTCGTCAGTTCGTTCGCGAGATATGGGAGTTTGAAGTTAAGATATGGTTGAGAAACCATCAAAACTTTCGCTGGTCTGATACTCGAAACCAATAACTGGAATGGCCTAGGGGAAAAGTACACACACCATTTTAATCGGGCGAGTTTCTACTTTCAGATGCAACAGGAATTTCTCGAGTTCGTCAATCCGTTCGCGAGATATGGGAGTTTGAAGTTAAGGAATGGTTGAGAAACCATCAAAATTTTCTCTGGTCTGATACTCGAAACCAATAACTGGAATGGCCTAACGGAAAAGTACACACACCATTGTAATCGGGCGGCTTTCTACTTTCAGATGCAACAGGAATTTCTCGAGTTCGTCAATCCGCTCGCGAGATATGGGAGTTTGAAGTTAAGGAATGGTTGAGAAACCATCAAAATTTTCGCAAGTCTGGTACTCGAAACCAATAACTGCTATGGCCCAGGGCAAAAATAGACATACCGTTGTAATCGGGCGAGTTTCTGATTTCAGATGCAACAGGAATTTCTCGAGTTCGTCAATTCGTTCGCGAGATATGGGAGTTTGAAATTAAGGAATGGTTGAGCAACCATCAAAATTTTCGTAAGTCTGATTCCCGAAACCAATAATTACAAAGGCCTAGGGGAAAAATACACATACCGTTGTAATCGGGCGAGTTTCTACTTTCAGATGCAATAGGAATTTCTCGAGTTCGTCAATCCGTTCGCGAGATATGGGAGTTTGAAGTTAAGGAATGATTGAGAAACCATCAAAATTTTCTCTGGTCTGATACTCGAAACCAATAACTGGAATGGCCTAACGGAAAAGTACACACAATTGTAATCGGGCGGCTTTCTACTTTCAGATGCAACAGGAATTTCTCGAGTTCGTCAATCCGCTCGCGAGATATGGGAGTTTGAAGTTAAGGAATGGTTGAGAAACAATTAAAATTTTCGCATGTCTGGTACTCGAAACCAATAACTGCTATTGCCTAGGGGAAAAATACACATACCGTTGTAATCGGGCGAGTTTCTACTTTCAGATGCAATAGGAATTTCTCGAGTTCGTCAATCCGTTCGCGAGATATGGGAGTTTGAAGTTAAGGAATGGTTGTGAAACCATCAAAATTTTCTCTGGTCTGATACTCGAAACCAATAACTGGAATGGCCTAGGGGAAAAGTACACACACCATTGTAATCGGGCGAGTTTCTACTTTCAGATGCAACAGGAATTTCTCGAGTTCGGCAATCCGTTCGCGAGATATGGGAGTTCGAAGTTAAGGAATGGTTGAGAAACCATCAAAATTTTCGCAAGTCTGATACTCGAAACCAATAACTGGTGTGGCCTAGCGGAAAAGTACACACACCATTGTAATCGGGCGACTTTCTACTTTCAGATGGAACAGCTATTTCTCGAGTTCGTCAATCCGTTCGCGAGATATGGGAGTTTGAAATTAAGGAATGGTTGAGAAACCATCAAAATTTTCGCAAGTCTGATTCCCGAAACCCGTAACTACAAAGGCCTAGGTGAAAAATACACATACCGTTGTAATCGGGCGAGTTTCCACTTTCAGATGCAATAGGAATTTCTCGCGTTCGTCAATCCGTTCGCGAGATATGGGAGTTCGACGTTAAGGAAAGGTTGAGAAACCACCAAAATTTTCGCTGATCTGATACTCGAAACCAATAACTGGAATGGCCTACGGGAAAAGTACACACACCATTGTAATGGGGCGAGTTTCTACTTTCAGATGCAACAGGAATTTCTCGAGTTCGTCAGTCCGTTCGCGAGATATGGGAGTTTGAATTTAAGGAATGGTCGAGAAACCATCAAAATTTTCTCTGGTCTGATACTCGAAACCAATAACTGGAATGGCCTAGGGGAAAAGTACACACACCATTGTAATCGGGCGAGTTTCTACTTTCAGATGCAACAGGAATTTCTCGAGTTCGTCAATCCGTTCGCGAGATATGGGAGTTCGAAGTTAAGGAATGATTGAGAAACCATCAAAATTTTCGCAAGTCTGATACTCGAAACCAATAACTGGTGTGGCCTAGCGGAAAAGTACACACACCATTGTAATCGGGCGACTTTCTACTTTCAGATGGAACAGCAATTTCTCGATTTCGTCAATCCGTTCGCGAGATATGGGAGTTTGAAATTAAGGAATGGTTGAGAAACCATCAAAATTTTCGCAAGTCTGATTCCCGAAACCCGTAACTACAAAGGCCTAGGTGAAAAATACACATACCGTTGTAATCGGGCGAATTTCCACTTTCAGATGCAATAGGAATTTCTCGCGTTCGTCAATCCGTTCGCGAGATATGGGAGTTCGACGTTAAGGAAAGGTTGAGAAACCACCAAAATTTTCGCTGATCTGATACTCGAAACCAATAACTGGAATGGCCTACGGGAAAAGTACACACACCATTGTAATGGGGCGAGTTTCTACTTTCAGATGCAACAGGAATTTCTCGAGTTCGTCAGTCCGTTCGCGAGATATGGGAGTTTGAATTTAAGGAATGGTCGAGAAACCATCAAAATTTTCTCTGGTCTGATACTCGAAACCAATAACTGGAATGGCCTAGGGGAAAAGTACACACACCATTGTAATCGGGCGAGTTTCTACTTTCAGATGCAACAGGAATTTCTCGAGTTCGTCAATCCGTTCGCGAGATATGGGAGTTCGAAGTTAAGGAATGGTTGAGAAACCATCAAAATTTTCGCAAGTCTGATACTCGAAACCAATAACTACTATGGCCTAGGGGAAAAGTACACACACCGTTGTAATCGGGCGAGTTTCCACTTTCAGATGCAATAGGAATTTCTCGTGTTCGTCAATCCGTTCGCGAGATGTGGGAGTTTGACGTTAAGGAATAGATGAGAAACCATCAAAATTTTCGCAGGTCTGATACTCGAAAACAATAACTGGATGGCCTAGGAGAAAAGTACACACACCATTGTAATGGGTCGAGTTTCTACTTTCAGACGCAACAGGAATATTTCGAGTTCGTCTATCCGTTCGCGAGATATGAGAGTTTGAAGTTAAGGAATGCATGAGAAACCATCAAAATTTTCGCAAGTCTGATACTCGAAACCAATAACTACAAAGCCCAGGGGAAAAATACACATGCTGTTGTAATCGTGCGAGTTTCTGCTTTCAGATGCAACAGGAATTTCTCGAGTTCGTCAATCCGTTCGCGAGATATGGGAGTTAGAAGTTAAGGAATGGTTGAGAAACCATCAAAATTTTCGTAAGTCTGATACTCGAAACCAATAACTACAAAGCCTAGGGGAAAAATACACATGCTGTTGTAATCGTGCGAGTTTCTGCTTTCAGATGCAACAGCAATTTCTCGAGTTCGTCAATCCGTTCGCGAGATATGGGAGTTTGAAGTTAAGGAATGGTTGAGAAACCATCAAAATTTTCTCTGGTCTGATACTCGAAACCAATAACTGGAATGGCCTAACGGAAAAGTACACACACCATTGTAATCGGGCGACTTTCTACTTTCAGATGCAACAGGAATTTCTCGAGTTCGTCAATTCGTTCGCGAGATATGGGAGTTTGAATTTAAGGAATGGTTGAGAAACCATCAAAATTTTCGCATGTCTGATACTCGAAACCAATAACTACAATGGCCTAGGGGAAAAATAGACATACCGTTGTAATCGGGCGGGTTTCTACTTTCAGATGGAACAGCAATTTCTCAAGTTCGTCAATCCGTTCGCGAGATATGGGAGTTTGAAGTTAAGGAATGGTTGAGAAACCATCAAAATTTTCTCCGGTCTGATACTCGAAACCAATAACTGGAATGGCCTAGCGGAAAAGTACACACACCATTGTAATCGGGCGACTTTCTACTTTCAGATGGAACAGCAATTTCTCGAGTTCGTCAATCCGTTCGCGAGATATGGGAGTTTGAAATTAAGGAATGGTTGAGAAACCATCAAAATTTTCGCAAGTCTGATTCCCGAAACCAATAACTACAAAGGCCTAGGGGAAAAATACACATACCGTTGTAATCGTACGAGTTTCTACTTTCAGATGCAACAGGAATTTCTCGAGTTCGTCAATCCGTTCGCGAGATATGGGAGTTTGAAGTTAAGGAATGGTTGAGAAATCATCAAAAATTTCGCTGGTCTGATACTCGAAACCAATAACTACTATGGTATAGGGCAAAAATACACACACCGTTGTAACCGGGCGAGTTTCTGCTTTCAGATGCAACAAGAATTTCTCGAGTTCGTCAGTTCGTTCGCGAGATATGGGAGTTTGAAGTTAAGATATGGTTGAGAAACCATCAAAACTTTCGCTGGTCTGATACTCGAAACCAATAACTGGAATGGCCTAGGGGAAAAGTACACACACCATTTTAATCGGGCGAGTTTCTACTTTCAGATGCAACAGGAATTTCTCGAGTTCGTCAATCCGTTCGCGAGATATGGGAGTTTGAAGTTAAGGAATGGTTGAGAAACCATCAAAATTTTCTCTGGTCTGATACTCGAAACCAATAACTGGAATGGCCTAACGGAAAAGTACACACACCATTGTAATCGGGCGGCTTTCTACTTTCAGATGCAACAGGAATTTCTCGAGTTCGTCAATCCGCTCGCGAGATATGGGAGTTTGAAGTTAAGGAATGGTTGAGAAACCATCAAAATTTTCGCAAGTCTGATACTCGAAACCAATAACTACTATGGCCTAGGGGAAAAGTACATACACCGTTGTAATCGGGCAAGTTTCTACTTTCAGATGCAACAGGAATTTCTCGAGTTCGTCAATTCGTTCGCGAGATATGGGAGTTTGAATTTAAGGAATGGTTGAGAAACCATCAAAATTTTCGCATGTCTGATACTCGAAACCAATAACTACAATGGCCTAGGGGAAAAATAGACATACCGTTGTAATCGGGCGGGTTTCTACTTTCAGATGGAACAGCAATTTCTCGAGTTCGTCAATCCGTTCGCGAGATATGGGAGTTTGAAGTTAAGGAATGGTTGAGAAACCATCAAAATTTTCTCTGGTCTGATACTCGAAACCAATAACTGGAATGGCCTAGCGGAAAAGTACGCACACCATTGTAATCGGGCGACTTTCTACTTTCAGATGGAACAGCAATTTCTCGAGTTCGTCAATCCGTTCGCGAGATATGGGAGTTTGAAATTAAGGAATGGTTGAGAAACCATCAAAATTTTCGCAAGTCTGATTCCCGAAACCAATAACTACAAAGGCCTAGGGGAAAAATACACATACCGTTGTAATCGTACGAGTTTCTACTTTCAGACGCAACAGGAATTTCTCGAGTTCGTCAATCCGTTCGCGAGATATGGGAGTTTGAAGTTAAGGAATGGTTGAGAAACCATCAAAATTTTCTCTGGTCTGATACTCGAAACCAATAACTGGAATGGCCTAACGGAAAAGTACACACACCATTGTAATCGGGCGGCTTTCTACTTTCAGATGCAACAGGAATTTCCCGAGTTCGTCAATCCGCTCGCGAGATATGGGAGTTTGAAGTTAAGGAATGGTTGAGAAACCATCAAAATTTTCGCAAGTCTGATACTCGAAACCAATAACTACTATGGCCTAGGAGAAAAGTACATACACCGTTGTAATCGGGCAAGTTTCTACTTTCAGATGCAACAGGAATTTCTCGAGTTCGTCAATTCGTTCGCGAGATATGGGAGTTTGAATTTAAGGAATGGTTGAGAAACCATCAAAATTTTCGCATGTCTGATACTCGAAACCAATAACTACAATGGCCTAGGGGAAAAATAGACATACCGTTGTAATCGGGCGGGTTTCTACTTTCAGATGGAACAGCAATTTCTCGAGTTCGTCAATCCGTTCGCGAGATATGGGAGTTTGAAGTTAAGGAATGGTTGAGAAACCATCAAAATTTTCTCTGGTCTGATACTCGAAACCAATAACTGGAATGGCCTAGCGGAAAAGTACGCACACCATTGTAATCGGGCGACTTTCTACTTTCAGATGGAACAGCAATTTCTCGAGTTCGTCAATCCGTTCGCGAGATATGGGAGTTTGAAATTAAGGAATGGTTGAGAAACCATCAAAATTTTCGCAAGTCTGATTCCCGAAACCAATAACTACAAAGGCCTAGGGGAAAAATACACATACCCTTGTAATCGTACGAGTTTCTACTTTCAGATGCAACAGGAATTTCTCGAGTTCGTCAATCCGTTCGCGAGATATGGGAGTTTGAAGTTAAGGAATGGTTGAGAAATCATCAAAAATTTCGCTGGTCTGATACTCGAAACCAATAACTACTATGGTATAGGGCAAAAATACACACACCGTTGTAACCGGGCGAGTTTCTGCTTTCAGATGCAACAAGAATTTCTCGAGTTCGTCAGTTCGTTCGCGAGATATGGGAGTTTGAAGTTAAGATATGGTTGAGAAACCATCAAAACTTTCGCTGGTCTGATACTCGAAACCAATAACTGGAATGGCCTAGGGGAAAAGTACACACACCATTTTAATCGGGCGAGTTTCTACTTTCAGATGCAACAGGAATTTCTCGAGTTCGTCAATCCGTTCGCGAGATATGGGAGTTTGAAGTTAAGGAATGGTTGAGAAACCATCAAAATTTTCTCTGGTCTGATACTCGAAACCAATAACTGGAATGGCCTAACGGAAAAGTACACACACCATTGTAATCGGGCGGCTTTCTACTTTCAGATGCAACAGGAATTTCTCGAGTTCGTCAATCCGCTCGCGAGATATGGGAGTTTGAAATTAAGGAATGGTTGAGCAACCATCAAAATTTTCGTAAGTCTGATTCCCGAAACCAATAATTACAAAGGCCTAGGGGAAAAATACACATACCGTTGTAATCGGGCGAGTTTCTACTTTCAGATGCAATAGGAATTTCTCGAGTTCGTCAATCCGTTCGCGAGATATGGGAGTTTGAAGTTAAGGAATGGTTGAGAAACCATCAAAATTTTCTCTGGTCTGATACTCGAAACCAATAACTGGAATGGCCTAACGGAAAAGTACACACACAATTGTAATCGGGCGGCTTTCTACTTTCAGATGCAACAGGAATTTCTCGAGTTCGTCAATCCGCTCGCGAGATATGGGAGTTTGAAGTTAAGGAATGGTTGAGAAACAATTAAAATTTTCGCATGTCTGGTACTCGAAACCAATAACTGCTATTGCCTAGGGGAAAAATACACATACCGTTGTAATCGGGCGAGTTTCTACTTTCAGATGCAATAGTAATTTCTCGAGTTCGTCAATCCGTTCGCGTGATATGGAAGTTTGAAGTTAAGGAATGGTTGAGAAACCATCAAAATTTTCGCAAGTCTGATACTCGAAACCAATAACTACTATGGCCTAGGGGAAAAGTACATACACCGTTGTAATCGGGCAAGTTTCTACTTTCAGATGCAACAGGAATTTCTCGAGTTCGTCAATTCGTTCGCGAGATATGGGAGTTTGAATTTAAGGAATGGTTGAGAAACCATCAAAATTTTCGCATGTCTGATACTCGAAACCAATAACTACAATGGCCTAGGGGAAAAATAGACATACCGTTGTAATCGGGCTGGTTTCTACTTTCAGATGGAACAGCAATTTCTCGAGTTCGTCAATCCGTTCGCGAGATATGGGAGTTTGAAGTTAAGGAATGGTTGAGAAACCATCAAAATTTTCTCTGGTCTGATACTCGAAACCAATAACTGGAATGGCCTAGCGGAAAAGTACGTACACCATTGTAATCGGGCGACTTTCTACTTTCAGATGGAACAGCAATTTCTCGAGTTCGTCAATCCGTTCGCGAGATATGGGAGTTTGAAATTAAGGAATGGTTGAGAAACCATCAAAATTTTCGCAAGTCTGATTCCCGAAACCAATAACTACAAAGGCCTAGGGGAAAAATACACATACCGTTGTAATCGTGCGAGTTTCTACTTTCAGATGCAACAGGAATTTCTCGAGTTCGTCAATCCGTTCGCGAGATATGGGAGTTTGAAGTTAAGGAATGGTTGAGAAATCATCAAAAATTTCGCTGGTCTGATACTCGAAACCAATAACTACTATGGTATAGGGCAAAAATACACACACCGTTGTAACCGGGCGAGTTTCTGCTTTCAGATGCAACAGCAATTTCTCGACTCGACAATCCGTTCGCGAGATATGGGAGTTCGAAGTTAAGGAATGGTTGAGAAACCATCAAAATTTTCGCAAGTCTGATACTCGAAACCAATAACTACTATGGCCTAGGGGAAAAGTACACACACCATTGTAATCGGGCGCGTTTCTACTTTCAGATGCAACAGGAATTTCTCGAGTTCGTCAATCCGTTCGCGAGATATGGAAGTTTGAAGTTAAGGAACGCTTGAGCAACCATCAAAATTTTCGCAAGTCTGATACTCGAAATCAATAACTACTATGGCCTAGGGGAAAAGTACACACACCATTGTAATGGGGCGAGTTTCTACTTTTAGATGCAATAGGAATTTCTCGAGTTTGTCAATCCGTTCGCGAGATATGGGAGAGCAAAGTTAAGGAATGGTTGAGAAACCATCAAAATTTTCGCAAGTCTGATACTCGAAACCAATAACTACTATGGCCTAGGGGAAAAGTACACACACCATTGTAATCGGGCGCGTTTCTACTTTCAAATGCAACAGGAATTTCTCGAGTTCGTCAATTCGTTCGTGAGATATGAGAGTTTGAAGTTAAGGAATGGATGAGCAGCCATCAAAATTTTCGCAAGTCTGATTCCCGAAACCCATAACTACAAAGGCCTAGGGGAAAAATAGACATACCGTTGTAATCGGGCGAGTTTCTACTTTCAGATGGAACAGCAATTTCTCGAGTTCGTCAATCCGTTCGCGAGATATGGGAGTTTGAAGTTAAAGAATGGTTGAGAAACCATCAAAATTTTCGCTGGTCTGATACTCGAAACCAATAACTGGAATGGCCTAGGGGAAAAATAGACATACCGTTGTAATCGGGCGGGTTTCTACTTTCAGATGGAACAGCAATTTCTCGAGTTCGTCAATCCGTTCGCGAGATATGGGAGTTTGAAGTTAAGGAATGGTTGAGAAACCATCAAAATTTTCTCTGGTCTGATACTCGAAACCAATAACTGGAATGGCCTAGCGGAAAAGTACGCACACCATTGTAATCGGGCGACTTTCTACTTTCAGATGGAACAGCAATTTCTCGAGTTCGTCAATCCGTTCGCGAGATATGGGAGTTTGAAATTAAGGAATGGTTGAGAAACCATCAAAATTTTCGCAAGTCTGATTCCCGAAACCAATAACTACAAAGGCCTAGGGGAAAAATACACATACCGTTGTAATCGTGCGAGTTTCTACTTTCAGATGCAACAGGAATTTCTCGAGTTCGTCAATCCGTTCGCGAGATATGGAAGTTTGAAGTTAAGGAACGCTTGAGCAACCATCAAAATTTTCGCAAGTCTGATACTCGAAATCAATAACTACTATGGCCTAGGGGAAAAGTACACACACCATTGTAATGGGGCGAGTTTCTACTTTTAGATGCAATAGGAATTTCTCGAGTTCGTCAATCCGTTCGCGAGATATGGGAGAGCAAAGTTAAGGAATGGTTGAGAAACCATCAAAATTTTCGCAAGTCTGATACTCGAAACCAATAACTACTATGGCCTAGGGGAAAAGTACACACACCATTGTAATCGGGCGCGTTTCTACTTTCAGATGCAACAGGAATTTCTCGAGTTCGTCAATTCGTTCGTGAGATATGAGAGTTTGAAGTTAAGGAATGGTTGAGCAGCCATCAAAATTTTCGCAAGTCTGATTCCCGAAACCCATAACTACAAAGGCCTAGGGGAAAAATACACATACCGTTGTAATCGGGCGAGTTTCCACTTTCAGATGCAATAGGAATTGCTCGCGTTCGTCAATCCGTTCGCGAGATGTGGGAGTTTGACGTTAAGGAATAGATGAGAAACCATCAAAATTTTCGCTGGTCTGATACACGAAAACAATAACTGGATGGCCTAGGAGAAAAGTACACACACCATTGTAATGGGTCGAGTTTCTACTTTCAGATGCAACAGGAATATTTCGAGTTCGTCAATCCGTTCGCGAGATATGGGAGTTTGAAGTTAAGGAATGCTTGAGAAACCATCAAAATTTTCTCTGGTCTGATACACGAAACCAATAACTGGAATGGCCTAAGGGAAAAGTACACACACCATTGTAATGGGGCGAGTTTCTACTTTCAGATGCAACAGGAACTTCTCGAGTTCGTCAATCCGTTCGCGTGATATGGGAGTTTGATTTTAAGGAATGGTTGAGAAACCATCAAAATTTTCGCATGTCTGATACTCGAAACCTATAACTACAATGGCCTAGGGGAAAAATAGACATACCGTTGTAATCGGGCGAGTTTCTACTTTCAGATGGAACAGCAATTTCTCGAGTTCGTCAATCCGTTCGCGAGATATGGGAGTTTGAAGTTAAGGAATGGTTGAGAAACCATCAAAATTTTCTCTGGTCTGGTACTCGAAACCAATAACTGCTCTGGCCTAGGGCAAAAATAGATATACCTTTGTAATCGGGCGATTTTCTGATTTCAGATGCAACAGGAATTTCTCGAGTTCGTCAATCCGTTCGCGAGATATGGGAGTTGGAAATTAAGGAATGGTTGAGAAACCATCAAAATTTTCGCAAGTCTGAATCCCGAAACAAATAACTACAAAGGCCTAGGGGAAAAATACACACACCGTTGTAATCAGGCGAGTTTCTACTTTCAGTTGGAACAGCAACTTCTCGAGTTCGTCAAACCGTTCGCGAGATATGGGAGTTTGAAGTTAAGGAATGGTTGAGAAACCATCAAAATTTTCTCTGGTCTCATCCTCGAAACCAATAACTGGAATGGCCTAGCGGAAAAGTACGCACACCATTGTAATCGGGCGACATTCTACTTTCAGACGCAACAGGAATTTCTCGAGTTCGTCAATCCGTTCGCGAGATATGGGAGTTTGAAGTTAAGGAACGCTTGAGCAACCATCAAAATTTTCGCAAGTCTGATTCCCGAAACCAATAACTACAAAGGCCTAGGGGAAAAATACACATACCGTTGTAATCGGGCGAGTTTCTTCTTTCAGATGCAATAGGAATTTCTCGAGTTCGTCAAACCGTTCGCGTGATATGGGACTTTGAAGTTAAGGAATGGTTGAGAAACCATCAAAATTTTCGCAAGTCTGATACTCGAAACCAATAACTACTATGGCCTAGGGGAAAGTACATACACCGTTGTAATCGGGCAAGTTTCTACTTTCAGATGCAACAGGAATTTCTCGAGTTCGTCAATTCGTTCGCGAGATATGGGAGTTTGAAGATAAGGAATGGTTGAGAAACCATCAAAATTTTCGCTGGTCTGATACTCGAAACCAATAACTGGAATGGCCTAGGGGAAATGTACACACGCCGTTGTAATCGGGCGAGTTTCTACTTTCAGATGCAACAGGAATTTCTCGAGTACGTCAATCCGTTCGCGAGATATGGGAGTTTGAAGTTAAGGAATCGTTGAGAAACCATCAAAATTTTCGCAAGTCTGATACTCGAAACCAATAACTACTATGGCCTAGGGGAAAGTACACACACCGCTGTAATCGGGCGAGTTTCTACTTTCAGATGCAACAGGAATTTCTCGAGTACGTCAATCCGTTCGCGAGATATGGGAGTTTGAAGTTAAGGAATCGTTGAGAAACCATCAAAATTTTCGCTGGTCTGATACTCGAAACCAATAACTGGAATGGCCTAGGGGAAAAGTACACACACCACTGTAATCGGGCGAGTTTCTACTTTCAGATGCCACAGGAATTTGTCGAGTTCGTCAATCCGTTCGCGAGATATGGGAGTTTGAAGTTAAGGAACGCTTGAGCAACCATCAAAATTTTCGCAAGTCTGATACTCGAAACCAATAACTACTATGGCCTAGGGGAAAAGTACAAACACCATTGTAATCGGGCGAGTTTCTACTTTCAGATGCAACAGGAATTTCTCGAGTTCGTCAATCCGTTCGCGAGATATGGGAGTTGGAAGTTAAGGAATGGTTGAGAAACCATCAAAATTTTCTCTGGTCTGATACTCGAAACCAATAACTGGAATGGCCTAGCGGAAAAGTACGCACACCATTGTAATCGGGCGACTTTCTACTTTCAGACGCAACAGGAATTTCTCGAGTTCGTTAATCCGTTCGCGAGATATGGGAGTTTGAAATTACGGAATGGTTGAGAAACCATCAAAATTTTCGCAAGTCTGATACTCGAAAACAATAACTACAATGGCCTAGGGGAAAAATAGACATACCGTTCTAATCGGGCGAGTTTCTACTTTCAGATGGAACAGCAATTTCTCGACTCGACAATCCGTTCGCGAGATATGGGAGTTTGAAATTAAGGAATGGTCGAGAAACCATCAAAATTTTCTCTGGTCTGATACTCGAAACCAATAACTCGAATAGCCTAGGGGAAAAGTACACACACCATTGTAATCGGGCGAGTTTCTACTTTCAGATGCAACAGGAATTTCTCGAGTTCGTCAATCCGTTCGCGAGATATGGGAGTTTGAAGTTAAGGGAGGATTGAGCAACCATCAAAATATTCGCAAGTCTGATTCCCGAAACCAATAACTACAAAGGCCTAGGGGAGAACTACACACACCGTTGTAATCGGGCGAGTTTCTACTTTCAGATGGAACAGCAATTTCTCGAGTTCGGCAATCCGGTAGCGGGATATGGGAGTTTGAAATTAAGGAATGGTTGATAAACCATCAAAATTTTCGCTGGTCTGATACTCGAAACCAATAACTGGAATGGCCTAGGGGAAAAGTACACACACCATTGTAATCGGGCGAGTTTCTACTTTCAGATGCAACAGGAATTTCTCGAGTTCGTCAATCCGTTCGCGAGATATGGGAGTTGGAAATTAAGGAATGGTTGAGAAACCATCAAAATTTTCGCAAGTCTGAATCCCGAAACAAATAACTACAAAGGCCTAGGGGAAAAATACACACACCGTTGTAATCGGGCGAGTTTCTACTTTCAGTTGGAACAGCAACTTCTCGAGTTCGTCAAACCGTTCGCGAGATATGGGAGTTTGAAGTTAAGGAATGGTTGAGAAACCATCAAAATTTTCTCTGGTCTCATCCTCGAAACCAATAACTGGAATGGCCCAGCGTAAAAGTACGCACACCATTGTAATCGGGCGACTTTCTTCTTTCAGGCGCAACAGGAATTTCTCGAGTTCGTCAATCCGTTCGCGAGATATGGGAGTTTGAAATTAAGGAACGCTTGAGCAACCATCAAAATTTTCGCAAGTCTGATACTAGAAACCAATAACTACTATGGCCTAGGGGAAAAGTACAAACACCGTTGTAATCGGGCGAGTTTCTACTTTCAGATGGAACAGCAATTTCTCGAGTTCGTCAATCCGTTCGCGAGATATGGGAGTTTGAAGTTAAAGAATGGTTGAGAAACCATCAAAATTTTCTCTGGTCTGATACTCGAAACCAATAACTGGAATGGCCTAGCGGAAAAGTACGCACACCATTGTAATCGGGCGACTTTCTACTTTCAGACGCAACAGGAATTTCTCGAGTTCGTTAATCCGTTCGCGAGATATGGGAGTTTGAAATTACGGAATGGTTGAGAAACCATCAAAATTTTCGCAAGTCTGATACTCGAAAACAATAACTACAATGGCCTAGGGGAAAAATAGACATACCGTTCTAATCGGGCGAGTTTCTACTTTCAGATGGAACAGCAATTTCTCGACTCGACAATCCGTTCGCGAGATATGGGAGTTTGAAATTAAGGAATGGTCGAGAAACCATCAAAATTTTCTCTGGTCTGATACTCGAAACCAATAACTCGAATAGCTTAGGGGAAAAGTACACACACCATTGTAATCGGGCGAGTTTCTACTTTCAGATGCAACAGGAATTTCTCGAGTTCGTCAATCCGTTCGCGAGATATGGGAGTTTGAAGTTAAGGAAGGATTGAGCAACCATCAAAATATTCGCAAGTCTGATTCCCGAAACCAATAACTACAAAGGCCTAGGGGAGAACTACACACACCGTTGTAATCGGGCGAGTTTCTACTTTCAGATGGAACAGCAATTTCTCGAGTTCGGCAATCCGGTAGCGGGATATGGGAGTTTGAAATTAAGGAATGGTTGATAAACCATCAAAATTTTCGCTGGTCTGATACTCGAAACCAATAACTGGAATGGCCTAGGGGAAAAGTACACACACCATTGTAATCGGGCGAGTTTCTACTTTCAGATGCAACAGGAATTTCTCGAGTTCGTCAATCCGTTCGCGAGATATGGGAGTTGGAAATTAAGGAATGGTTGAGAAACCATCAAAATTTTCGCAAGTCTGAATCCCGAAACAAATAACTACAAAGGCCTAGGGGAAAAATACACACACCGTTGTAATCGGGCGAGTTTCTACTTTCAGTTGGAACAGCAACTTCTCGAGTTCGTCAAACCGTTCGCGAGATATGGGAGTTTGAAGTTAAGGAATGGTTGAGAAACCATCAAAATTTTCTCTGGTCTCATCCTCGAAACCAATAACTGGAATGGCCTAGCGTAAAAGTACGCACACCATTGTAATCGGGCGACTTTCTACTTTCAGGCGCAACAGGAATTTCTCGAGTTCGTCAATCCGTTCGCGTGATATGGGAGTTTGAAGTTAAGGAATGGTTGAGAAACCATCAAAATTTTCGCAAGTCTGATACTCGAAACCAATAACTAGTATGGCCTAAGGGAAAGTACATACACCATTGTAATCGGGCGCGTTTCTACTTTCAGATGCAACAGGAATTTCTCGAGTTTGTCAATCCGTTCGCGTGATATGGGAGTTTGAAGTTAAGGAAGGATTGAGCAACCATCAAAATTTTCGCAAGTCTGATTCCCGAAACCAATAACTACAAAGGCCTAGGGGAAAAATACACACCGTTGTAATCGGGCGAGTTTCTACTTTCAGATGGAACAGCAATTTCTCGAGTTCGTCAATCCGTTCGCGAGATATGGGAGTTTGAAGTTAAAGAATGGTTGAGAAACCATCAAAATTTTCTCTGGTCTGATACTCGAAACCAATAACTCGAATAGCCTAGGGGAAAAGTACACACACCATTGTAATCGGGCGAGTTTCTACTTTCAGATGCAACAGGAATTTCTCGAGTTCGTCAATCCGTTCGCGAGATATGGGAGTTTGAAGTTAAGGAAGGATTGAGCAACCATCAAAATTTTCGCAAGTCTGATTCCCGAAACCAATATCTACAAAGGCCTAGGGGAAAAATACACACACCGCTGTAATCGGGCGAGTTTCTACTTTCAGATGCAACAGGAATTTCTCGAGTACGTCAATCCGTTCGCGAGATATGGGAGTTTGAAGTTAAGGAATCGTTGAGAAACCATCAAAATTTTCGCTGGTCTGATACTCGAAACCAATAACTGGAATGGCCTAGGGGAAAAGTACACACACCATTGTAATCGGGCGAGTTTCTACTTTCAGATGCCACAGGAATTTGTCGAGTTCGTCAATCCGTTCGCGAGATATGGGAGTTTGAAGTTAAGGAACGCTTGAGCAACCATCAAAATTTTCGCAAGTCTGATACTCGAAACCAATAACTACTATGGCCTAGGGGAAAAGTACAAACACCATTGTAATCGGGCGAGTTTCTACTTTCAGATGCAACAGGAATTTCTCGAGTTCGTCAATCCGTTCGCGAGATATGGGAGTTGGAAGTTAAGGAATGGTTGAGAAACCATCAAAATTTTCGCAAGTCTGATTCCCGAAACCAATAACTACAAAGGCCTAGGGGAAAAATACACACCGTTGTAATCGGGCGAGTTTCTACTTTCAGATGGAACAGCAATTTCTCGAGTTCGTCAATCCGTTCGCGAGATATGGGAGTTTGAAGTTAAAGAATGGTTGAGAAACCATCAAAATTTTCTCTGGTCTGATACTCGAAACCAATAACTGGAATGGCCTAGCGGAAAAGTACGCACACCGTTGTAATCGGGCGACTTTCTACTTTCAGACGCAACAGGAATTTCTCGAGTTCGTTAATCCGTTCGCGAGATATGGGAGTTTGAAATTACGGAATGGTTGAGAAACCATCAAAATTTTCGCAAGTCTGATACTCGAAAACAATAACTACAATGGCCTAGGGGAAAAATAGACATACCGTTGTAATCGGGCGAGTTTCTACTTTCAGATGGAACAGCAATTTCTCGACTCGACAATCCGTTCGCGAGATATGGGAGTTTGAAGTTAAGGAATGGTCGAGAAACCATCAAAATTTTCTCTGGTCTGATACTCGAAACCAATAACTCGAATAGCCTAGGGGAAAAGTACACACACCATTGTAATCGGGCGAGTTTCTACTTTCAGACGCAACAGGAATTTCTCGAGTTCGTCAATCCGTTCGCGAGATATGGGAGTTTGAAGTTAAGGAAGGATTGAGCAACCATCAAAATATTCGCAAGTCTGATTCCCGAAACCAATAACTACAAAGGCCTAGGGGAGAACTACACACACCGTTGTAACCGGGCGAGTTTCTACTTTCAGATGGAACAGCAATTTCTCGAGTTCGTCAATCCGTTCGCGAGATATGGGAGTTTGAAGTTAAAGAATGGTTGAGAAACCATCAAAATTTTCTCTGGTCTGATACTCGAAACCAATAACTGGAATGGCCTAGCGGAAAAGTACGCACACCATTGTAATCGGGCGACTTTCTACTTTCAGACGCAACAGGAATTTCTCGAGTTCGTTAATCCGTTCGCGAGATATGGGAGTTTGAAATTACGGAATGGTTGAGAAACCATCAAAATTTTCGCAAGCCTGATACTCGAAAACAATAACTACAATGGCCTAGGGGAAAAATAGACATACCGTTGTAATCGGGCGAGTTTCTACTTTCAGATGGAACAGCAATTTCTCGACTCGACAATCCGTTCGCGAGATATGGGAGTTTGAAGTTAAGGAATGGTCGAGAAACCATCCAATTTTGCTCTGGTCTGATACTCGAAACCAATAACTCGAATAGCCTAGGGGAAAAGTACACACACCAATGTAATCGGGCGAGTTTCTACTTTCAGATGCAACAGGAATTTCTCGAGTTCGTCAATCCGTTCGCGAGATATGGGAGTTTGAAGTTAAGGAAGGATTGAGCAACCATCAAAATATTCGCAAGTCTGATTCCCGAAACCAATAACTACAAAGGCCTAGGGGAGAACTACACACACCGTTGTAATCGGGCGAGTTTCTACTTTCAGATGCAACAGGAATTTCTCGAGTTCGTCAATCCGTTCGCGAGATATGGGAGTTTGAAGTTAAGGAAGGATTGAGCAACCATCAAAATTTTCGCAAGTCTGATTCCCGAAACCAATATCTACAAAGGCCTAGGGGAAAAATACACACACCGCTGTAATCGGGCGAGTTTCTACTTTCAGATGCAACAGGAATTTCTCGAGTACGTCAATCCGTTCGCGAGATATGGGAGTTTGAAGTTAAGGAATCGTTGAGAAACCATCAAAATTTTCGCTGGTCTGATACTCGAAACCAATAACTGGAATGGCCTAGGGGAAAAGTACACACACCATTGTAATCGGGCGAGTTTCTACTTTCAGATGCCACAGGAATTTGTCGAGTTCGTCAATCCGTTCGCGAGATATGGGAGTTTGAAGTTAAGGAACGCTTGAGCAACCATCAAAATTTTCGCAAGTCTGATACTCGAAACCAATAACTACTATGGCCTAGGGGAAAAGTACAAACACCATTGTAATCGGGCGAGTTTCTACTTTCAGATGCAACAGGAATTTCTCGAGTTCGTCAATCCGTTCGCGAGATATGGGAGTTGGAAGTTAAGGAATGGTTGAGAAACCATCAAAATTTTCGCAAGTCTGATTCCCGAAACCAATAACTACAAAGGCCTAGGGGAAAAATACACACCGTTGTAATCGGGCGAGTTTCTACTTTCAGATGGAACAGCAATTTCTCGAGTTCGTCAATCCGTTCGCGAGATATGGGAGTTTGAAGTTAAAGAATGGTTGAGAAACCATCAAAATTTTCTCTGGTCTGATACTCGAAACCAATAACTGGAATGGCCTAGCGGAAAAGTACGCACACCGTTGTAATCGGGCGACTTTCTACTTTCAGACGCAACAGGAATTTCTCGAGTTCGTTAATCCGTTCGCGAGATATGGGAGTTTGAAATTACGGAATGGTTGAGAAACCATCAAAATTTTCGCAAGTCTGATACTCGAAAACAATAACTACAATGGCCTAGGGGAAAAATAGACATACCGTTGTAATCGGGCGAGTTTCTACTTTCAGATGGAACAGCAATTTCTCGACTCGACAATCCGTTCGCGAGATATGGGAGTTTGAAGTTAAGGAATGGTCGAGAAACCATCAAAATTTTCTCTGGTCTGATACTCGAAACCAATAACTCGAATAGCCTAGGGGAAAAGTACACACACCATTGTAATCGGGCGAGTTTCTACTTTCAGATGCAACAGGAATTTCTCGAGTTCGTCAATCCGTTCGCGAGATATGGGAGTTTGAAGTTAAGGAAGGATTGAGCAACCATCAAAATATTCGCAAGTCTGATTCCCGAAACCAATAACTACAAAGGCCTAGGGGAGAACTACACACTCCGTTGTAATCGGGCGAGTTTCTACTTTCAGATGGAACAGCAATTTCTCGAGTTCGTCAATCCGTTCGCGAGATATGGGAGTTTGAAGTTAAAGAATGGTTGAGAAACCATCAAAATTTTCTCTGGTCTGATACTCGAAACCAATAACTGGAATGGCCTAGCGGAAAAGTACGTACACCATTGTAATCGGGCGACTTTCTACTTTCAGACGCAACAGGAATTTCTCGAGTTCGTTAATCCGTTCGCGAGATATGGGAGTTTGAAATTACGGAATGGTTGAGAAACCATCAAAATTTTCGCAAGTCTGATACTCGAAAACAATAACTACAATGGCCTAGGGGAAAAATAGACATACCGTTGTAATCGGGCGAGTTTCTACTTTCAGATGGAACAGCAATTTCTCGACTCGACAATCCGTTCGCGAGATATGGGAGTTTGAAGTTAAGGAATGGTCGAGAAACCATCCAATTTTGCTCTGGTCTGATACTCGAAACCAATAACTCGAATAGCCTAGGGGAAAAGTACACACACCAATGTTATCGGGCGAGTTTCTACTTTCAGATGCAACAGGAATTTCTCGAGTTCGTCAATCCGTTCGCGAGATATGGGAGTTTGAAGTTAAGGAAGGATTGAGCAACCATCAAAATATTCGCAAGTCTGATTCCCGAAACCAATAACTACAAAGGCCTAGGGGAGAACTACACACACCGTTGTAATCGGGCGAGTTTCTACTTTCAGATGGAACAGCAATTTCTCGAGTTCGGCAATCCGGTAGCGTGATATGGGAGTTTGAAATTAAGGAATGTTTGATAAACCATCAAAATTTTCGCTGGTCTGATACTCGAAACCAATAACTGGAATGGCCTAGGGGAAAAGTACACACACCATTGTAATCGGGCGAGTTTCTACTTTCAGATGCAACAGGAATTTCTCGAGTTCGTCAATCCGTTCGCGAGATATGGGAGTTGGAAATTAAGGAATGGTTGAGAAACCATCAAAATTTTCGCAAGTCTGAATCCCGAAACAAATAACTACAAAGGCCTAGGGGAAAAATACACACACCGTTGTAATCGGGCGAGTTTCTACTTTCAGTTGGAACAGCAACTTCTCGAGTTCGTCAAACCGTTCGCGAGATATGGGAGTTTGAAGTTAAGGAATGGTTGAGAAACCATCAAAATTTTCTCTGGTCTGATCCTCGAAACCAATAACTGGAATGGCCTAGCGGAAAAGTACGCACACCATTGTAATCGGGCGACTTTCTACTTTCAGACGCAACAGGAATTTCTCGAGTTCGTCAATCCGTTCGCGAGATATGGGAGTTTGAAGTTAAGGAACGCTTGAGCAACCATCAAAATTTTCGCAAGTCTGATACTAGAAACCAATAACTACTATGGCCTAGGGGAAAAGTACAAACACCATTGTAATCGGGCGAGTTTCTACTTTCAGTTGGAACAGCAACTTCTCGAGTTCGTCAAACCGTTCGCGAGATATGGGAGTTTGAAGTTAAGGAATGGTTGAGAAACCATCAAAATTTTCTCTGGTCTGATCCTCGAAACCAATAACTGGAATGGCCTAGCGGAAAAGTACGCACACCATTGTAATCGGGCGACTTTCTACTTTCAGACGCAACAGGAATTTCTCGAGTTCGTCAATCCGTTCGCGAGATATGGGAGTTTGAAGTTAAGGAACGCTTGAGCAACCATCAAAATTTTCGCAAGTCTAATACTAGAAACCAATAACTACTATGGCCTAGGGGAAAAGTACAAACACCATTGTAATCGGGCGAGTTTCTACTTTCAGATGCAACAGCAATTTCTCGAGTTCGTCAATCCGTTCGCGAGATATGGGAGTTGGAAGTTAAGGAATGGTTGAGAAACCATCAAAATTTTCTCTGGTCTGATCCTCGAAACCAATAACTGGAATGGCCTAGCGGAAAAGTACGCACACCATTGTAATCGGGCGACTTTCTACTTTCAGACGCGACAGGAATTTCTCGAGTTCGTCAATCCGTTCGCGAGATATGGGAGGTTGAAGTTAAGGAACGCTTGAGCAACCATCAAAATTTTCGCAAGTCTGATACTAGAAACCAATAACTACTATGGCCTAGGGGAAAAGTACAAAGACCATTGTAATCGGGCGAGTTTCTACTTTCAGATGCAACAGGAATTTCTCGAGTTCGTCAATCCGTTCGCGAGATATGAGAGTTCGAAGTTAAGGAATGGTTGAGAAACCACCAAAATTTTCGCAAGTCTGATACTCGAAACCAATAACTACTATGGCCTAGGGGAAAAGTACAAACACCATTGTAATCGGGCGAGTTTCTACTTTCAGATGCAACAGGAATTTCTCGAGTTCGTCAATCCGTGCGCGAGATATGGGAGTCGGAAGTTAAGGAATGGTTGAGAAACCATCAAAATTTTCGCAAGTCTGATTCCCGAAACCAATAACTACAAAGGCCTAGGGGAAAAATGCACACACCGTTGTAATCGGGCGACTCTCTACTTTCAGATGCAACAGGAATTTCTCGAGTTCGTCAATTCGTTCGCGAGATATGGGAGTTTGAAATTAAGGAATGGTTGAGCAACCATCAAAATTTTCGCAAGTCTGATACCCGCAACCAATAACTACAAAGGCCGAGGGGAAAAAATACACATACCTTTGTAATCGAGCGAGTTTCTACTTTCAGATGCTGCAGGAATTTCTCGAGTTCGTCAATCCGTTCGCGAGATATGGGAGTTTGAAGTTAAGGAAAGGTTGAGAAACCACCAAAATTTTCGCTGATCTGATACTCGAAACCAATAACTGGAATGGCCTACGGGAGAAGTACACACACCATTGTAATCGGGCGAGTTTCTACTTTCAGATGCAACAGGGATTTCTCGAGTTCGTCAATCCGTTCGCGAGATATGGGAGTTCGAAGTTAAGGAATGGTTGAGAAACCATCAAAATTTTCGCAAGTCTGATACACGAAACCAATAACTATAATACAATGGCCTAGGGGAAAAATAGACATACCGTTGTAATCGGGCAAGTTTCTACTTTCAGATGGAACAGCAATTTCTCGAGTTCGTCAATCCGTTCGCGAGATATGGGAGTTTGAAGTTAAGGAATGGTTGAGAAACCATCAAAATTTTCTCTGGTCTGATACTCGAAACCAATAACTGGAATGGCCTAACGGAAAAGTACACACACCATTGTAATCGGGCGACTTTCTATTTTCAGATGCAATAGGAATTTCTCGAGTTCGTCAATCCGCTCGCGAGATATGGGAGTTTGAAGTTAAGGAATGGTTGAGAAACCATCAAAATTTTCGCATGTCTGGTACTCGAAACCAATAACTGCTATGGCCTAGGGCAAAAATAGACATACCTTTGTAATCGGGCGAGTTTCTGATTTCAGATGCAACAGGAATTTCTCGAGTTCGTCAATTCGTTCGCGAGATATGGGAGTTTGAAATTAAGGAATTGTTGAGCAACCATCAAAATTTTCGCAAGTCTGATTCCCGAAACCAATAACTACAAAGGCCTAGGGGAAAAATACACATACCGTTGTAATCGGGCGAGTTTCTACTTTCAGATGCAATAGGAATTTCTCGAGTTCGTCAATCCGTTCGCGTGATATGGGAGTTTGAAGTTAAGGAATGGTTGAGAAACCATCAAAATTTTCGCAAGTCTGATACTCGAAACCAATAACTACTATGGCCTAGGGGAAAGTACATACACCGTTGTAATCGGGCAAGTTTCTACTTTCAGATGCAACGGAAATTTCTCGACTTCGTCAATCCGTTCGCGAGACATGGGAGTTCGAAGTTAAGGAATGGTTGAGAAACCATCAAAATTTTCGCAAGTTTGATACTCGAAACCAATAACTACTATGGCCTAGGGGAAAAGTACAAACACCATTGTAATCGGGCGAGTTTCTACTTTCAGATGCAACAGGAATTTCTCGAGTTCGTCAATCCGCTCGCGAGATATGGGAGTTTGAAATTAAGGAATGGTTGAAAAGCCATCAAAATTTTCGCAAGTCTTATACTCGAAAACAATAACTACTATGGCCTAGGGCAAAAATTTACATACCGCTGTAATCGGGCGAGTTTCTAATTTCAGATGGAACAGCAATTTCTCGAGTTCGTCAATCCGTTCGCGAAGTATGGGAGTTTGAAGTTAAGGAATGGTTGAGAAACCATCAAAATTTTCGCTGGTCTTATACTCGAAATCAATAACTGGAATGGCCTAGGGGAAAAGTACACACACCATTGTAATGGGGCGAGTTTCTACTTTCAGATGCAACAGGAACTTCTCGAGTTCGTCAATCCGTTCGCGTGATATGGGAGTTTGAAGTTAAGGAATGGTTGAGAAACCATAAAAATTTTCGCATGTCTGATACTCGAAACCAATAACTGCAATGGCCTAGGGGAGAAGGACAAACACCATTGTAATCGGGCGAGTTTCTACTTTCAGATGCAACAGGAATTTCTCGAGTTCGCCAATCCGTTCGCGAGATATGGGAGTTTGAAGTTAAGGAACGCTTGAGCAACCATCAAAATTTTCGCAAGTCTGATTCCCGAAGCCAATAACTACAAAGGCCTAGGGGAAAAATACACACACCATCGTAATCGGGCGAGTTTCTACTTTCAGATGCAACGGAAATTTCTCGACTTCGTCAATCCGTTCGCGAGACATGGGAGTTCGAAGTTAAGGAATGGTTGAGAAACCATCAAAATTTTCGCAAGTTTGATACTCGAAACCAATAACTACTATTGCCTAGGGGAAAAGTACAAACACCATTGTAATCGGGCGAGTTTCTACTTTCAGATGCAACAGGAATTTCTCGAGTTCGTCAATCCGTTCGCGAGACATGGGAGTTTTAAGTTAAGGAATGGTTGAGCAAACATCAAAATTTTTGCAAGTCTGATTCCCGAAGCCAATAACTACAAAGGCCTAGGGGAAAAATACACACACCATCGTAATCGGGCGAGTATCTACTTTCAGATGCAACGGAAATTTCTCGACTTCGTCAATCCGTTCGCGACACATGGGAGTTCGAAGTTAAGGAATGGTTGAGAAACCATCAAAATTTTCGCAAGTTTGATACTCGAAACCAATAACTACTATGGCCTAGGGGAAAAGTACAAACACCATTGTAATCGGGCGAGTTTCTAGTTTCAGATGCAACAGGAATTTGTCGAGTTCGTCAATCCGTTCGCGAGATATGGGAGTTTTAAGTTAAGGAATGGTTGAGCAAACATCAAAATTTTCGCAAGTTTGATACTCGAAACCAATAACTACTATGGCCTAGGGGAAAAGTACAAACACCATTGTAATCGGGCGTGTTTCTACTTTCAGATGCAACAGGAATATCTCGAGTTCGTCAGTCCGTTCGCGAGATATGCGACTTTGAAATTAAGGAACGCTTGAGCAACATCAAAATTTTCGCAAGTCTGATACTCGAAACCAATAACTAGTATGGCCTAGGGGAAAAGTACACACACCATTGTAATCGGGCGAGTTTCTACTTTCAGATGCAACAGGAATTTCTCGAGTTCGTCAATCCGTTCGTGAGATATCGGAGTTTGAAGTTAAGGAATGGTTGAGCAACCATCAAAATTTTCGCAAGTCTGATTCCCGAAGCCAATAACTACAAAGGCCTAGGGGAAAAATACAGACACCATTGTAATCGGGCGAGTTTCTACTTTCAGATGCAACAGGAATTTCTCGAGTTCGTCAATCCGTTCGCGAGATATGGGAGTTTTAAGTTAAGGAATGGTTGAGCAAACATCAAAATTTTCGCAAGTCTGATTCCCGAAGCCAATAACTACAAAGGCCTAGGGGAAAAATACACACACCATCGTAATCGGGCGAGTATCTACTTTCAGATGCATCGGAAATTTCTCGACTTCGTCAATCCGTTCGCGAGACATGGGAGTTCGAAGTTAAGGAATGGTTGAGCAACCATCAAAATTTCCGCAAGTCTGATTCCCGAAGCCAATAACTACAAAGGCCTAGGGGAAAAATACACACACCATTGTAATCGGGCGAGTTTCTACTTTCAGATGCAACAGGAATTTCTCGAGTTCGTCAATCCGCTCGCGAGATATGGGAGTTTGAAATTAAGGAATGGTTGAAAAGCCATCAAAATTTTCGCAAGTCTGATACTCGAAAACAATAACTACTATGGCCTAGGGCAAAAATTTACATACCGCTGTAATCGGGCGAGTTTCTACTTTCAGATGGAACAGCAATTTCTCGAGTACGTCAATCCGTTCGCGAGATATGGGAGTTTGAAGTTAAGGAATGGTTGAGAAACCATCAAAATTTTCGCAAGTCTGATTCCCGAAACCAACAAGTACAAAGGCCTAGGGGAAAAATAGACATACCATCGTAATCGGGCGAGTTTCTACTTTCAGATGCAACGGAAATTTCTCGACTTCGTCAATCCGTTCGCGAGACATGGGAGTTCGAAGTTAAGGAATGGTTGAGAAACCATCAAAATTTTCGCAAGTTTGATACTCGAAACCAATAACTACTATGGCCTAGGGGAAAAGTACAAACACCATTGTAATCGGGCGAGTTTCTACTTTCAGATGCAACAGGAATATCTCGAGTTCGTCAGTCCGTTCGCGAGATATGGGACTTTGAAATTAAGGAACGCTTGACCAACATCAAAATTTTCGCAATTCTGATACTCGAAACCAATAACTACTATGGCCTAGGGGAAAAGTACAAACACCATTGTAATCGGGCGAGTTTCTACTTTCAGATGCAACAGGAATTTCTCGACTTCGTCAATCCGTTCGCGAGACATGGGAGTTCGAAGTTAAGGAATGGTTGAGAAACCATCAAAATTTTCGCAAGTTTGATACTCGAAACCAATAACTACTATGGCCTAGGGGAAAAGTACAAACACCATTGTAATCGGGCGAGTTTCTAGTTTCAGATGCAACAGGAATTTCTCGAGTTCGTCAATCCGTTCGCGAGATATGGGAGTTCGAAGTTAAGGAATGGTTGCGAAACCATCAAAATTTTCGCATGTCTGATACTCGAAACCAATAACTACAAAGGCCTAGGGGAAAAATACACACACCATCGTAATCGGGCGAGTATCTACTTTCAGATGCAACGGAAATTTCTCGACTTCGTCAATCCGTTCGCGAGACATGGGAGTTCGAAGTTAAGGAATGGTTGAGAAACCATCAAAATTTTCGCAAGTTTGATACTCGAAACCAATAACTACTATGGCCTAGGGGAAAAGTACAAACACCATTGTAATCGGGCGAGTTTCTACTTTCAGATGCAACAGGAATTTCTCGAGTTCGTCAATCCGCTCGCGAGATATGGGAGTTTGAAATTAAGGAATGGTTGAAAAGCCATCAAAATTTTCGCAAGTCTTATACTCGAAAACAATAACTACTATGGCCTAGGGCAAAAATTTACATACCGCTGTAATCGGGCGAGTTTCTAATTTCAGATGGAACAGCAATTTCTCGAGTTCGTCAATCCGTTCGCGAAGTATGGGAGTTTGAAGTTAAGGAATGGTTGAGAAACCATCAAAATTTTCGCTGGTCTTATACTCGAAATCAATAACTGGAATGGCCTAGGGGAAAAGTACACACACCATTGTAATGGGGCGAGTTTCTACTTTCAGATGCAACAGGAACTTCTCGAGTTCGTCAATCCGTTCGCGTGATATGGGAGTTTGAAGTTAAGGAATGGTTGAGAAACCATAAAAATTTTCGCATGTCTGATACTCGAAACCAATAACTGCAATGGCCTAGGGGAGAAGGACAAACACCATTGTAATCGGGCGAGTTTCTACTTTCAGATGCAACAGGAATTTCTCGAGTTCGCCAATCCGTTCGCGAGATATGGGAGTTCGAAGTTAAGGCGTGGTTGAGAAACCATCAAAATTTTCGCAAATCTGATACTCGAAACCCATAACTACTATGGCCTAGGGGAGAAGGACAAACACCATTGTAATCGGGCGAGTTTCTACTTTCAGATGCAACAGGAATTTCTCGAGTTCGCCAATCCGTTCGCGAGATATGGGAGTTTGAAGTTAAGGAACGCTTGAGCAACCATCAAAATTTTCGCAAGTCTGATTCCCGAAGCCAATAACTACAAAGGCCTAGGGGAAAAATACACACACCATCGTAATCGGGCGAGTTTCTACTTTCAGATGCAACGGAAATTTCTCGACTTCGTCAATCCGTTCGCGAGACATGGGAGTTCGAAGTTAAGGAATGGTTGAGAAACCATCAAAATTTTCGCAAGTTTGATACTCGAAACCAATAACTACTATGGCCTAGGGGAAAAGTACAAACACCATTGTAATCGGGCGAGTTTCTACTTTCAGATGCAACAGGAATATCTCGAGTTCGTCAGTCCGTTCGCGAGATATGGGAGTTTGAAGTTAAGGAATGGTTGAGCAACCATCAAAATTTTCGCAAGTCTGATTCCCGAAGCCAATAACTACAAAGGCCTAGGGGAAAAATACACACACCATCGTAATCGGGCGAGTTTCTACTTTCAGATGCAACGGAAATTTCTCGACTTCGTCAATCCGTTCACGAGACATGGGAGTTCGAAGTTAAGGAATGGTTGAGAAACCATCAAAATATTGGCAAGTTTGATACTCGAAACCAATAACTACTATGGCCTAGGGGAAAAGTACACACACCATTGTAATCGGGCGAGTTTCTACTTTCAGATGCAACAGGAATTTCTCGAGTTCGTCAATCCGTTCGCGAGATATGGGAGTTTTAAGTTAAGGAATGGTTGAGCAAACATCAAAATTTTCGCAAGTCTGATTCCCGAAGCCAATAACTACAAAGGCCTAGGGGAAAAATACACACACCATCGTAATCGGGCGAGTATCTACTTTCAGATGCAACGGAAATTTCTCGACTTCGTCAATCCGTTCGCGACACATGGGAGTTCGAAGTTAAGGAATGGTTGAGAAACCATCAAAATTTTCGCAAGTTTGATACTCGAAACCAATAACTACTATGGCCTAGGGGAAAAGTACAAACACCATTGTAATCGGGCGAGTTTCTAGTTTCAGATGCAACAGGAATTTGTCGAGTTCGTCAATCCGTTCGCGAGATATGGGAGTTTTAAGTTAAGGAATGGTTGAGCAAACATCAAAATTTTCGCAAGTTTGATACTCGAAACCAATAACTACTATGGCCTAGGGGAAAAGTACAAACACCATTGTAATCGGGCGTGTTTCTACTTTCAGATGCAACAGGAATATCTCGAGTTCGTCAGTCCGTTCGCGAGATATGCGACTTTGAAATTAAGGAACGCTTGAGCAACATCAAAATTTTCGCAAGTCTGATACTCGAAACCAATAACTAGTATGGCCTAGGGGAAAAGTACACACACCATTGTAATCGGGCGAGTTTCTACTTTCAGATGCAACAGGAATTTCTCGAGTTCGTCAATCCGTTCGCGAGATATGGGAGTTTGAAGTTAAGGAATGGTTGAGCAACCATCAAAATTTTCGCAAGTCTGATTCCCGAAGCCAATAACTACAAAGGCCTAGGGGAAAAATACAGACACCATTGTAATCGGGCGAGCTTCTACTTTCAGATGCAACAGGAATTTCTCGAGTTCGTCAATCCGTTCGCGAGATATGGGAGTTTTAAGTTAAGGAATGGTTGAGCAAACATCAAAATTTTCGCAAGTCTGATTCCCGAAGCCAATAACTACAAAGGCCTAGGGGAAAAATACACACACCATCGTAATCGGGCGAGTATCTACTTTCAGATGCACCGGAAATTTCTCGACTTCGTCAATCCGTTCGCGAGACATGGGAGTTCGAAGTTAAGGAATGGTTGAGCAACCATCAAAATTTCCGCAAGTCTGATTCCCGAAGACAATAACTACAAAGGCCTAGGGGAAAAATACACACACCATTGTAATCGGGCGAGTTTCTACTTTCAGATGCAACAGGAATTTCTCGAGTTCGTCAATCCGTTCGCGAGATATGGGAGTTTTAAGTTAAGGAATGGTTGAGCAAACATCAAAATTTTCGCAAGTCTGATTCCCGAAGCCAATAACTACAAAGGCCTAGGGGAAAAATACACACACCATCGTAATCGGGCGAGTATCTACTTTCAGATGCAACGGAAATTTCTCGACTTCGTCAATCCGTTCGCGACACATGGGAGTTCGAAGTTAAGGAATGGTTGAGAAACCATCAAAATTTTCGCAAGTTTGATACTCGAAACCAATAACTACTATGGCCTAGGGGAAAAGTACAAACACCATTGTAATCGGGCGAGTTTCTAGTTTCAGATGCAACAGGAATTTGTCGAGTTCGTCAATCCGTTCGCGAGATATGGGAGTTTTAAGTTAAGGAATGGTTGAGCAAACATCAAAATTTTCGCAAGTTTGATACTCGAAACCAATAACTACTATGGCCTAGGGGAAAAGTACAAACACCATTGTAATCGGGCGTGTTTCTACTTTCAGATGCAACAGGAATATCTCGAGTTCGTCAGTCCGTTCGCGAGATATGCGACTTTGAAATTAAGGAACGCTTGAGCAACATCAAAATTTTCGCAAGTCTGATACTCGAAACCAATAACTAGTATGGCCTAGGGGAAAAGTACACACACCATTGTAATCGGGCGAGTTTCTACTTTCAGATGCAACAGGAATTTCTCGAGTTCGTCAATCCGTTCGCGAGATATGGGAGTTTGAAGTTAAGGAATGGTTGAGCAACCATCAAAATTTTCGCAAGTCTGATTCCCGAAGCCAATAACTACAAAGGCCTAGGGGAAAAATACAGACACCATTGTAATCGGGCGAGCTTCTACTTTCAGATGCAACAGGAATTTCTCGAGTTCGTCAATCCGTTCGCGAGATATGGGAGTTTTAAGTTAAGGAATGGTTGAGCAAACATCAAAATTTTCGCAAGTCTGATTCCCGAAGCCAATAACTACAAAGGCCTAGGGGAAAAATACACACACCATCGTAATCGGGCGAGTATCTACTTTCAGATGCACCGGAAATTTCTCGACTTCGTCAATCCGTTCGCGAGACATGGGAGTTCGAAGTTAAGGAATGGTTGAGCAACCATCAAAATTTCCGCAAGTCTGATTCCCGAAGCCAATAACTACAAAGGCCTAGGGGAAAAATACACACACCATTGTAATCGGGCGAGTTTCTACTTTCAGATGCAACAGGAATTTCTCGAGTTCGTCAATCCGTTCGCGAGATATGGGAGTTTTAAGTTAAGGAATGGTTGAGCAAACATCAAAATTTTCGCAAGTCTGATTCCCGAAGCCAATAACTACAAAGGCCTAGGGGAAAAATACACACACCATCGTAATCGGGCGAGTATCTACTTTCAGATGCAACGGAAATTTCTCGACTTCGTCAATCCGTTCGCGACACATGGGAGTTCGAAGTTAAGGAATGGTTGAGAAACCATCAAAATTTTCGCAAGTTTGATACTCGAAACCAATAACTACTATGGCCTAGGGGAAAAGTACAAACACCATTGTAATCGGGCGAGTTTCTAGTTTCAGATGCAACAGGAATTTGTCGAGTTCGTCAATCCGTTCGCGAGATATGGGAGTTTTAAGTTAAGGAATGGTTGAGCAAACATCAAAATTTTCGCAAGTTTGATACTCGAAACCAATAACTACTATGGCCCAGGGGAAAAGTACAAACACCATTGTAATCGGGCGTGTTTCTACTTTCAGATGCAACAGGAATATCTCGAGTTCGTCAGTCCGTTCGCGAGATATGCGACTTTGAAATTAAGGAACGCTTGAGCAACATCAAAATTTTCGCAAGTCTGATACTCGAAACCAATAACTAGTATGGCCTAGGGGAAAAGTACACACACCATTGTAATCGGGCGAGTTTCTACTTTCAGATGCAACAGGAATTTCTCGAGTTCGTCAATCCGTTCGCGAGATATGGGAGTTTGAAGTTAAGGAATGGTTGAGCAACCATCAAAATTTTCGCAAGTCTGATTCCCGAAGCCAATAACTACAAAGGCCTAGGGGAAAAATACAGACACCATTGTAATCGGGCGAGCTTCTACTTTCAGATGCAACAGGAATTTCTCGAGTTCGTCAATCCGTTCGCGAGATATGGGAGTTTTAAGTTAAGGAATGGTTGAGCAAACATCAAAATTTTCGCAAGTCTGATTCCCGAAGCCAATAACTACAAAGGCCTAGGGGAAAAATACACACACCATCGTAATCGGGCGAGTATCTACTTTCAGATGCACCGGAAATTTCTCGACTTCGTCAATCCGTTCGCGAGACATGGGAGTTCGAAGTTAAGGAATGGTTGAGCAACCATCAAAATTTCCGCAAGTCTGATTCCCGAAGCCAATAACTACAAAGGCCTAGGGGAAAAATACACACACCATTGTAATCGGGCGAGTTTCTACTTTCAGATGCAACAGGAATTTCTCGAGTTCGTCAATCCGTTCGCGAGATATGGGAGTTTTAAGTTAAGGAATGGTTGAGCAAACATCAAAATTTTCGCAAGTCTGATTCCCGAAGCCAATAACTACAAAGGCCTAGGGGAAAAATACACACACCATCGTAATCGGGCGAGTATCTACTTTCAGATGCAACGGAAATTTCTCGACTTCGTCAATCCGTTCGCGACACATGGGAGTTCGAAGTTAAGGAATGGTTGAGAAACCATCAAAATTTTCGCAAGTTTGATACTCGAAACCAATAACTACTATGGCCTAGGGGAAAAGTACAAACACCATTGTAATCGGGCGAGTTTCTAGTTTCAGATGCAACAGGAATTTGTCGAGTTCGTCAATCCGTTCGCGAGATATGGGAGTTTTAAGTTAAGGAATGGTTGAGCAAACATCAAAATTTTCGCAAGTTTGATACTCGAAACCAATAACTACTATGGCCTAGGGGAAAAGTACAAACACCATTGTAATCGGGCGTGTTTCTACTTTCAGATGCAACAGGAATATCTCGAGTTCGTCAGTCCGTTCGCGAGATATGCGACTTTGAAATTAAGGAACGCTTGAGCAACATCAAAATTTTCGCAAGTCTGATACTCGAAACCAATAACTAGTATGGCCTAGGGGAAAAGTACACACACCATTGTAATCGGGCGAGTTTCTACTTTCAGATGCAACAGGAATTTCTCGAGTTCGTCAATCCGTTCGCGAGATATGGGAGTTTGAAGTTAAGGAATGGTTGAGCAACCATCAAAATTTTCGCAAGTCTGATTCCCGAAGCCAATAACTACAAAGGCCTAGGGGAAAAATACAGACACCATTGTAATCGGGCGAGCTTCTACTTTCAGATGCAACAGGAATTTCTCGAGTTCGTCAATCCGTTCGCGAGATATGGGAGTTTTAAGTTAAGGAATGGTTGAGCAAACATCAAAATTTTCGCAAGTCTGATTCCCGAAGCCAATAACTACAAAGGCCTAGGGGAAAAATACACACACCATCGTAATCGGGCGAGTATCTACTTTCAGATGCACCGGAAATTTCTCGACTTCGTCAATCCGTTCGCGAGACATGGGAGTTCGAAGTTAAGGAATGGTTGAGCAACCATCAAAATTTCCGCAAGTCTGATTCCCGAAGCCAATAACTACAAAGGCCTAGGGGAAAAATACACACACCATTGTAATCGGGCGAGTTTCTACTTTCAGATGCAACAGGAATTTCTCGAGTTCGTCAATCCGTTCGCGAGATATGGGAGTTTTAAGTTAAGGAATGGTTGAGCAAACATCAAAATTTTCGCAAGTCTGATTCCCGAAGCCAATAACTACAAAGGCCTAGGGGAAAAATACACACACCATCGTAATCGGGCGAGTATCTACTTTCAGATGCAACGGAAATTTCTCGACTTCGTCAATCCGTTCGCGACACATGGGAGTTCGAAGTTAAGGAATGGTTGAGAAACCATCAAAATTTTCGCAAGTTTGATACTCGAAACCAATAACTACTATGGCCTAGGGGAAAAGTACAAACACCATTGTAATCGGGCGAGTTTCTAGTTTCAGATGCAACAGGAATTTGTCGAGTTCGTCAATCCGTTCGCGAGATATGGGAGTTTTAAGTTAAGGAATGGTTGAGCAAACATCAAAATTTTCGCAAGTTTGATACTCGAAACCAATAACTACTATGGCCTAGGGGAAAAGTACAAACACCATTGTAATCGGGCGTGTTTCTACTTTCAGATGCAACAGGAATATCTCGAGTTCGTCAGTCCGTTCGCGAGATATGCGACTTTGAAATTAAGGAACGCTTGAGCAACATCAAAATTTTCGCAAGTCTGATACTCGAAACCAATAACTAGTATGGCCTAGGGGAAAAGTACACACACCATTGTAATCGGGCGAGTTTCTACTTTCAGATGCAACAGGAATTTCTCGAGTTCGTCAATCCGTTCGCGAGATATGGGAGTTTGAAGTTAAGGAATGGTTGAGCAACCATCAAAATTTTCGCAAGTCTGATTCCCGAAGCCAATAACTACAAAGGCCTAGGGGAAAAATACAGACACCATTGTAATCGGGCGAGCTTCTACTTTCAGATGCAACAGGAATTTCTCGAGTTCGTCAATCCGTTCGCGAGATATGGGAGTTTTAAGTTAAGGAATGGTTGAGCAAACATCAAAATTTTCGCAAGTCTGATTCCCGAAGCCAATAACTACAAAGGCCTAGGGGAAAAATACACACACCATCGTAATCGGGCGAGTATCTACTTTCAGATGCACCGGAAATTTCTCGACTTCGTCAATCCGTTCGCGAGACATGGGAGTTCGAAGTTAAGGAATGGTTGAGCAACCATCAAAATTTCCGCAAGTCTGATTCCCGAAGCCAATAACTACAAAGGCCTAGGGGAAAAATACACACACCATTGTAATCGGGCGAGTTTCTACTTTCAGATGCAACAGGAATTTCTCGAGTTCGTCAATCCGCTCGCGAGATATGGGAGTTTGAAATTAAGGAATGGTTGAAAAGCCATCAAAATTTTCGCAAGTCTGATACTCGAAAACAATAACTACTATGGCCTAGGGCAAAAATTTACATACCGCTGTAATCGGGCGAGTTTCTACTTTCAGATGGAACAGCAATTTCTCGAGTACGTCAATCCGTTCGCGAGATATGGGAGTTTGAAGTTAAGGAATGGTTGAGAAACCATCAAAATTTTCGCAAGTCTGATTCCCGAATCCAACAAGTACAAAGGCCTAGGGGAAAAATAGACATACCATCGTAATCGGGCGAGTTTCTACTTTCAGATGCAACGGAAATTTCTCGACTTCGTCAATCCGTTCGCGAGACATGGGAGTTCGAAGTTAAGGAATGGTTGAGAAACCATCAAAATTTTCGCAAGTTTGATACTCGAAACCAATAACTACTATGGCCTAGGGGAAAAGTACAAACACCATTGTAATCGGGCGAGTTTCTACTTTCAGATGCAACAGGAATATCTCGAGTACGTCAGTCCGTTCGCGAGATATGGGACTTTGAAATTAAGGAACGCTTGAGCAACATCAAAATTTTCGCAATTCTGATACTCGAAACCAATAACTACTATGGCCTAGGGGAAAAGTACAAACACCATTGTAATCGGGCGAGTTTCTACTTTCAGATGCAACAGGAATTTCTCGAGTTCGTCAATCCGCTCGCGAGATATGGGACTTTGAAATTAAGGAATGGTTGAAAAGCCATCAAAATTTTCGCAAGTCTGATACTCGAAAACAATAACTACTATGGCCTAGGGCAAAAATTTACATACCGCTGTAATCGGGCGAGTTTCTACTTTCAGATGGAACAGCAATTTCTCGAGTTCGTCAATCCGTTCGCGAAGTATGGGAGTTTGAAGTTAAGGAATGGTTGAGAAACCATCAAAATTTTCTCTGGTCTGATACTCGAAACCAATAACTGGAATGGCGTAGCGGAAAAGTACACACACCATTGTAATTGGGCGACTTTCTACTTTCAGATGCATCAGATATTTCTCGAGTTCGTCAATCCGTTCGCGAGATATTGGAGTTTGAAGTTAAGGAATGGTTGAGAAACCATCAAAATTTTCGCTTGTCTGATACTCGAAATCAATAACTGGAATGGCCTAGGGGAAAAGTACACACACCATTGTAATGGGGCGAGTTTCTACTTTCAGATGCAACAGAAACTTCTCGAGTTCGTCAATCCGTTCGCGTGATATGGGAGTTTGAAGTTAAGGAATGGTTGAGAAACCATAAAAATTTTCGCATGTCTGATACTCGAAACCAATAACTGCAATGGCCTAGGGGAAAAATACACATAGCTTTGTAATCGGGCGAGTTTCTACTTTCAGATGCAACAGGAATTTCTCGAGTTCGTCCATCCGTTCGCGAGATGTGGGAGTTTGAAATTAAGGAATGGTTGAGAAACCATCAAAATTTTCGCAAGTCTAATACTCGAAAACAATAACTACTATGGCCTAGGGCAAAAATACACATACCGCTGTAATCGGGCGAGTTTCTGCTTTCAGATGCAACAAGAATTTCTCGAGTTCGTCAATTCGTTCGCGAGATGTGGGAGTTTGAAGTTAAGGAAGGATTGAGCAACCATCAAAATTTTCGCAAGTCTGATTCCCGAAACCAATAACAACAAAGGCCTAGGGGAAAAATACACACACCGTTGTAATCGGGCGAGTTTCTACTTTCAGATGCAACAGGAATTTCTCGAGTTCGTCAATCCGTTCGCGAGATATGGGAGTTTGAAGTTAAGGAATGGTTGAGCAAACATCAAAATTTTCGCATGTCTGATACTCGAAACCAATAACTACAAAGGCCTAGGGGAAAAATACACACACCATTTTAATCGGGCGAGTTTCTACTTTCAGATGCAACAGGAATTTCTCGAGTTCGTCAATCCGTTCGCGAGATGTGGGAGTTTGAAGTTAAGGAAGGATTGAGCCACCATCAGAATTTTCGCAAGTCTGATTCCCGAAGCCAATAACTACAAAGGCCTAGGGGAAAAATACACACACCATTTTAATCGGGCGAGTTTCTACTTTCAGATGCAACAGGAATTTCTCGAGTTCGTCAATCCGTTCGCGAGATATGGGAGTTTGAAGTTAAGGAATGGTTGAGCAAACATCAAAATTTTCGCAAGTCTGATTCCCGAAGCCAATAACTACAAAGGCCTAGGGGAAAAATACACACACCATTGTAATCGGGCGAGTTTCTACTTTCAGATGCAACAGGAATTTCTCGAGTTCGTCAATCTGTTCGCGAGATATGGGTGTTCGAAGTTAAGGAATGGTTGAGAAACCATCAAAATTTTCGCAAGTCTGATTCCCGAAGCCAATAACTACAAAGGCCTAGGGGAAAAATACACACACCATTGTAATCGGGCGAGTTTCTAGTTTCAGATGCAACAGGAATTTGTCGAGTTCGTCAATCCGTTCGCGAGATATGGGAGTTTTAAGTTAAGGAATGGTTAAGCAAACATCAAAATTTTCGCAAGTTTGATACTCGAAACCAATAACTACTATGGCCCAGGGGAAAAGTACAAACACCATTGTAATCGGGCGTGTTTCTACTTTCAGATGCAACAGGAATATCTCGAGTTCGTCAGTCCGTTCGCGAGATATGCGACTTTGAAATTAAGGAACGCTTGAGCAACATCAAAATTTTCGCAAGTCTGATACTCGAAACCAATAACTAGTATGGCCTAGGGGAAAAGTACACACACCATTGTAATCGGGCGAGTTTCTACTTTCAGATGCAACAGGAATTTCTCGAGTTCGTCAATCCGTTCGCGAGATATGGGAGTTTGAAGTTAAGGAATGGTTGAGCAACCATCAAAATTTTCGCAAGTCTGATTCCCGAAGCCAATAACTACAAAGGCCTAGGGGAAAAATACACACACCATTGTAATCGGGCGAGTTTCTACTTTCAGATGCAACAGGAATTTCTCGAGTTCGTCAATCCGTTCGCGAGATATGGGAGTTTTAAGTTAAGGAATGGTTGAGCAAACATCAAAATTTTCGCAAGTCTGATTCCCGAAGCCAATAACTACAAAGGCCTAGGGGAAAAATACACACACCATCGTAATCGGGCGAGTATCTACTTTCAGATGCAACGGAAATTTCTCGACTTCGTCAATCCGTTCGCGACACATGGGAGTTCGAAGTTAAGGAATGGTTGAGAAACCATCAAAATTTTCGCAAGTTTGATACTCGAAACCAATAACTACTATGGCCTAGGGGAAAAGTACAAACACCATTGTAATCGGGCGAGTTTCTAGTTTCAGATGCAACAGGAATTTGTCGAGTTCGTCAATCCGTTCGCGAGATATGGGAGTTTTAAGTTAAGGAATGGTTGAGCAAACATCAAAATTTTCGCAAGTTTGATACTCGAAACCAATAACTACTATGGCCTAGGGGAAAAGTACAAACACCATTGTAATCGGGCGTGTTTCTACTTTCAGATGCAACAGGAATATCTCGAGTTCGTCAGTCCGTTCGCGAGATATGCGACTTTGAAATTAAGGAACGCTTGAGCAACATCAAAATTTTCGCAAGTCTGATACTCGAAACCAATAACTAGTATGGCCTAGGGGAAAAGTACACACACCATTGTAATCGGGCGAGTTTCTACTTTCAGATGCAACAGGAATTTCTCGAGTTCGTCAATCCGTTCGCGAGATATGGGAGTTTGAAGTTAAGGAATGGTTGAGCAACCATCAAAATTTTCGCAAGTCTGATTCCCGAAGCCAATAACTACAAAGGCCTAGGGGAAAAATACAGACACCATTGTAATCGGGCGAGCTTCTACTTTCAGATGCAACAGGAATTTCTCGAGTTCGTCAATCCGTTCGCGAGATATGGGAGTTTTAAGTTAAGGAATGGTTGAGCAAACATCAAAATTTTCGCAAGTCTGATTCCCGAAGCCAATAACTACAAAGGCCTAGGGGAAAAATACACACACCATCGTAATCGGGCGAGTATCTACTTTCAGATGCACCGGAAATTTCTCGACTTCGTCAATCCGTTCGCGAGACATGGGAGTTCGAAGTTAAGGAATGGTTGAGCAACCATCAAAATTTCCGCAAGTCTGATTCCCGAAGCCAATAACTACAAAGGCCTAGGGGAAAAATACACACACCATTGTAATCGGGCGAGTTTCTACTTTCAGATGCAACAGGAATTTCTCGAGTTCGTCAATCCGTTCGCGAGATATGGGAGTTTTAAGTTAAGGAATGGTTGAGCAAACATCAAAATTTTCGCAAGTCTGATTCCCGAAGCCAATAACTACAAAGGCCTAGGGGAAAAATACACACACCATCGTAATCGGGCGAGTATCTACTTTCAGATGCAACGGAAATTTCTCGACTTCGTCAATCCGTTCGCGACACATGGGAGTTCGAAGTTAAGGAATGGTTGAGAAACCATCAAAATTTTCGCAAGTTTGATACTCGAAACCAATAACTACTATGGCCTAGGGGAAAAGTACAAACACCATTGTAATCGGGCGAGTTTCTAGTTTCAGATGCAACAGGAATTTGTCGAGTTCGTCAATCCGTTCGCGAGATATGGGAGTTTTAAGTTAAGGAATGGTTGAGCAAACATCAAAATTTTCGCAAGTTTGATACTCGAAACCAATAACTACTATGGCCTAGGGGAAAAGTACAAACACCATTGTAATCGGGCGTGTTTCTACTTTCAGATGCAACAGGAATATCTCGAGTTCGTCAGTCCGTTCGCGAGATATGCGACTTTGAAATTAAGGAACGCTTGAGCAACATCAAAATTTTCGCAAGTCTGATACTCGAAACCAATAACTAGTATGGCCTAGGGGAAAAGTACACACACCATTGTAATCGGGCGAGTTTCTACTTTCAGATGCAACAGGAATTTCTCGAGTTCGTCAATCCGTTCGCGAGATATGGGAGTTTGAAGTTAAGGAATGGTTGAGCAACCATCAAAATTTTCGCAAGTCTGATTCCCGAAGCCAATAACTACAAAGGCCTAGGGGAAAAATACAGACACCATTGTAATCGGGCGAGCTTCTACTTTCAGATGCAACAGGAATTTCTCGAGTTCGTCAATCCGTTCGCGAGATATGGGAGTTTTAAGTTAAGGAATGGTTGAGCAAACATCAAAATTTTCGCAAGTCTGATTCCCGAAGCCAATAACTACAAAGGCCTAGGGGAAAAATACACACACCATCGTAATCGGGCGAGTATCTACTTTCAGATGCACCGGAAATTTCTCGACTTCGTCAATCCGTTCGCGAGACATGGGAGTTCGAAGTTAAGGAATGGTTGAGCAACCATCAAAATTTCCGCAAGTCTGATTCCCGAAGCCAATAACTACAAAGGCCTAGGGGAAAAATACACACACCATTGTAATCGGGCGAGTTTCTACTTTCAGATGCAACAGGAATTTCTCGAGTTCGTCAATCCGCTCGCGAGATATGGGAGTTTGAAATTAAGGAATGGTTGAAAAGCCATCAAAATTTTCGCAAGTCTGATACTCGAAAACAATAACTACTATGGCCTAGGGCAAAAATTTACATACCGCTGTAATCGGGCGAGTTTCTACTTTCAGATGGAACAGCAATTTCTCGAGTACGTCAATCCGTTCGCGAGATATGGGAGTTTGAAGTTAAGGAATGGTTGAGAAACCATCAAAATTTTCGCAAGTCTGATTCCCGAATCCAACAAGTACAAAGGCCTAGGGGAAAAATAGACATACCATCGTAATCGGGCGAGTTTCTACTTTCAGATGCAACGGAAATTTCTCGACTTCGTCAATCCGTTCGCGAGACATGGGAGTTCGAAGTTAAGGAATGGTTGAGAAACCATCAAAATTTTCGCAAGTTTGATACTCGAAACCAATAACTACTATGGCCTAGGGGAAAAGTACAAACACCATTGTAATCGGGCGAGTTTCTACTTTCAGATGCAACAGGAATATCTCGAGTACGTCAGTCCGTTCGCGAGATATGGGACTTTGAAATTAAGGAACGCTTGAGCAACATCAAAATTTTCGCAATTCTGATACTCGAAACCAATAACTACTATGGCCTAGGGGAAAAGTACAAACACCATTGTAATCGGGCGAGTTTCTACTTTCAGATGCAACAGGAATTTCTCGAGTTCGTCAATCCGCTCGCGAGATATGGGAGTTTGAAATTAAGGAATGGTTGAAAAGCCATCAAAATTTTCGCAAGTCTGATACTCGAAAACAATAACTACTATGGCCTAGGGCAAAAATTTACATACCGCTGTAATCGGGCGAGTTTCTACTTTCAGATGGAACAGCAATTTCTCGAGTTCGTCAATCCGTTCGCGAAGTATGGGAGTTTGAAGTTAAGGAATGGTTGAGAAACCATCAAAATTTTCTCTGGTCTGATACTCGAAACCAATAACTGGAATGGCGTAGCGGAAAAGTACACACACCATTGTAATTGGGCGACTTTCTACTTTCAGATGCATCAGATATTTCTCGAGTTCGTCAATCCGTTCGCGAGATATTGGAGTTTGAAGTTAAGGAATGGTTGAGAAACCATCAAAATTTTCGCTTGTCTGATACTCGAAATCAATAACTGGAATGGCCTAGGGGAAAAGTACACACACCATTGTAATGGGGCGAGTTTCTACTTTCAGATGCAACAGAAACTTCTCGAGTTCGTCAATCCGTTCGCGTGATATGGGAGTTTGAAGTTAAGGAATGGTTGAGAAACCATAAAAATTTTCGCATGTCTGATACTCGAAACCAATAACTGCAATGGCCTAGGGGAAAAATACACATAGCTTTGTAATCGGGCGAGTTTCTACTTTCAGATGCAACAGGAATTTCTCGAGTTCGTCCATCCGTTCGCGAGATGTGGGAGTTTGAAATTAAGGAATGGTTGAGAAACCATCAAAATTTTCGCAAGTCTAATACTCGAAAACAATAACTACTATGGCCTAGGGCAAAAATACACATACCGCTGTAATCGGGCGAGTTTCTGCTTTCAGATGCAACAAGAATTTCTCGAGTTCGTCAATTCGTTCGCGAGATGTGGGAGTTTGAAGTTAAGGAAGGATTGAGCAACCATCAAAATTTTCGCAAGTCTGATTCCCGAAACCAATAACAACAAAGGCCTAGGGGAAAAATACACACACCGTTGTAATCGGGCGAGTTTCTAATTTCAGATGGAACAGCAATTTCTCGAGTTCGTCAATCCGTTCGCGAGATATGGGAGTTTGAAATTAAGGAATGGTTGAGAAACCATCAAAATTTTCGCAAGTCTGATACTCGAAAACAATAACTACTATGGCCTAGGGCAAAAATACACATACCGCTGTAATCGGGCGAGTTTCTGCTTTCAGATGCAACAAGAATTTCTCGAGTTCGTCAATTCGTTCGCGAGATATGGGAGTTTGAAGTTAAGGAATGGTTGAGCAACCATCAAAATTTTCGCAAGTCTGATTCCCGAAGCCTATAACTACAAAGGCCTAGGGGAAAAATACACACACCATTGTAATCGGGCGAGTTTCTACTTTCAGATGCAACAGGAATTTCTCGAGTTCGTCAATCCGTTCGCGAGATATGGGAGTTTGAAGTTAAGGAATGGTTGAGCAAACATCAAAATTTTCGCATGTCTGATACTCGAAACCAATAACTACAAAGGCCTAGGGGAAAAATACACACACCATTTTAATCGGGCGAGTTTCTACTTTCAGATGCAACAGGAATTTCTCGAGTTCGTCAATCCGTTCGCGAGATGTGGGAGTTTGAAGTTAAGGAAGGATTGAGCCACCATCAGAATTTTCGCAAGTCTGATTCCCGAAGCCAATAACTACAAAGGCCTAGGGGAAAAATACACACACCATTTTAATCGGGCGAGTTTCTACTTTCAGATGCAACAGGAATTTCTCGAGTTCGTCAATCCGTTCGCGAGATATGGGAGTTTGAAGTTAAGGAATGGTTGAGCAAACATCAAAATTTTCGCAAGTCTGATTCCCGAAGCCAATAACTACAAAGGCCTAGGGGAAAAATACACACACCATTGTAATCGGGCGAGTTTCTACTTTCAGATGCAACAGGAATTTCTCGAGTTCGTCAATCTGTTCGCGAGATATGGGTGTTCGAAGTTAAGGAATGGTTGAGAAACCATCAAAATTTTCGCAAGTCTGATACTCGAAACCAATAACTACAAAGGCCTAGGGGAAAAATACATATACCGTTGTAATCGTGCGAGTTTCTAGTTTCAGATGCAACAGGAATTTCTCGAGTTCGTCAATCCGTTCGCGAGATATGGGAGTTCGAAGTTAAGGAATGGTTGCGAAACCATCAAAATTTTCGCATGTCTGATACTCGAAACCAATAACTACAAAGGCCTAGGGGAAAAATACACACACCATTTTAATCGGGCGAGTTTCTACTTTCAGATGCAACAGGAATTTCTCGAGTTCGTCAATCCGTTCGCGAGATATGGGAGTTTGAAGTTAAGGAATGGTTGAGCAAACATCAAAATTTTCGCAAGTCTGATTCCCGAAGCCAATAACTACAAAGGCCTAGGGGAAAAATGCACACACCATTTTAATCGGGCGAGTTTCTACTTTCAGATGCAACAGGAATTTCTCGAGTTCGTCAATCCGTTCGCGAGATATGGGAGTTTGAAGTTAAGGAATGGTTGAGCAAACATCAAAATTTTCGCTGGTCTTATACTCGAAATCAATAACTGGAATGGCCTAGGGGAAAAGTACACACACCATTGTAATGGGGCGAGTTTCTACTTTCAGATGCAACAGGAACTTCTCGAGTTCGTCAATCCGTTCGCGTGATATGGGAGTTTGAAGTTAAGGAATGGTTGAGAAACCATAAAAATTTTCGCATGTCTGATACTCGAAACCAATAACTGCAATGGCCTAGGGGAGAAGGACAAACACCATTGTAATCGGGCGAGTTTCTACTTTCAGATGCAACAGGAATTTCTCGAGTTCGCCAATCCGTTCGCGAGATATGGGAGTTTGAAGTTAAGGAACGCTTGAGCATCCATCAAAATTTTCGCAAGTCTGATTCCCGAAGCCAATAACTACAAAGGCCTAGGGGAAAAATACACACACCATCGTAATCGGGCGAGATTCTACTTTCAGATGCAACGGAAATTTCTCGACTTCGTCAATCCGTTCGCGAGACATGGGAGTTCGAAGTTAAGGAATGGTTGAGAAACCATCAAAATATTGGCAAGTTTGATACTCGAAACCAATAACTACTATGGCCTAGGGGAAAAGTACACACACCATTGTAATCGGGCGAGTTTCTACTTTCAGATGCAACAGGAATTTCTCGAGTTCGTCAATCCGTTCGCGAGATATGGGAGTTTTAAGTTAAGGAATGGTTGAGCAAACATCAAAATTTTCGCAAGTCTAATACTCGAAAACAATAACTACTATGGCCTAGGGCAAAAATACACATACCGCTGTAATCGGGCGAGTTTCTGCTTTCAGATGCAACAAGAATTTCTCGAGTTCGTCAATTCGTTCGCGAGATGTGGGAGTTTGAAGTTAAGGAAGGATTGAGCAACCATCAAAATTTTCGCAAGTCTGATTCCCGAAACCAATAACAACAAAGGCCTAGGGGAAAAATACACACACCGTTGTAATCGGGCGAGTTTCTAATTTCAGATGGAACAGCAATTTCTCGAGTTCGTCAATCCGTTCGCGAGATATGGGAGTTCGAAGTTAAGGAATGGTTGAGAAACCATCAAAATTTTCGCAAGTCTGATACTCGAAACCAATAACTACAAAGGCCTAGGGGAAAAATACATATACCGTTGTAATCGTGCGAGTTTCTAGTTTCAGATGCAACAGGAATTTCTCGAGTTCGTCAATCCGTTCGCGAGATATGGGAGTTCGAAGTTAAGGAATGGTTGCGAAACCATCAAAATTTTCGCATGTCTGATACTCGAAACCAATAACTACAAAGGCCTAGGGGAAAAATACACACACCATTTTAATCGGGCGAGTTTCTACTTTCAGATGCAACAGGAATTTCTCGAGTTCGTCAATCCGTTCGCGAGATATGGGAGTTTGAAGTTAAGGAATGGTTGAGCAAACATCAAAATTTTCGCAAGTCTGATTCCCGAAGCCAATAACTACAAAGGCCTAGGGGAAAAATGCACACACCATTTTAATCGGGCGAGTTTCTACTTTCAGATGCAACAGGAATTTCTCGAGTTCGTCAATCCGTTCGCGAGATATGGGAGTTTGAAGTTAAGGAATGGTTGAGCAAACATCAAAATTTTCGCTGGTCTTATACTCGAAATCAATAACTGGAATGGCCTAGGGGAAAAGTACACACACCATTGTAATGGGGCGAGTTTCTACTTTCAGATGCAACAGGAACTTCTCGAGTTCGTCAATCCGTTCGCGTGATATGGGAGTTTGAAGTTAAGGAATGGTTGAGAAACCATAAAAATTTTCGCATGTCTGATACTCGAAACCAATAACTGCAATGGCCTAGGGGAGAAGGACAAACACCATTGTAATCGGGCGAGTTTCTACTTTCAGATGCAACAGGAATTTCTCGAGTTCGTCAATCCGTTCGCGAGATATGGGAGTTTTAAGTTAAGGAATGGTTGAGCAAACATCAAAATTTTCGCAAGTCTAATACTCGAAAACAATAACTACTATGGCCTAGGGCAAAAATACACATACCGCTGTAATCGGGCGAGTTTCTGCTTTCAGATGCAACAAGAATTTCTCGAGTTCGTCAATTCGTTCGCGAGATGTGGGAGTTTGAAGTTAAGGAAGGATTGAGCAACCATCAAAATTTTCGCAAGTCTGATTCCCGAAACCAATAACAACAAAGGCCTAGGGGAAAAATACACACACCGTTGTAATCGGGCGAGTTTCTAATTTCAGATGGAACAGCAATTTCTCGAGTTCGTCAATCCGTTCGCGAGATATGGGAGTTCGAAGTTAAGGAATGGTTGAGAAACCATCAAAATTTTCGCAAGTTTGATACTCGAAACCAATAACTACTATGGCCTAGGGGAAAAGTACAAACACCATTGTAATCGGGCGAGTTTCTACTTTCAGATGCAACAGGAATATCTCGAGTACGTCAGTCCGTTCGCGAGATATGGGACTTTGAAATTAAGGAACGCTTGAGCAACATCAAAATTTTCGCAATTCTGATACTCGAAACCAATAACTACTATGGCCTAGGGGAAAAGTACAAACACCATTGTAATCGGGCGAGTTTCTACTTTCAGATGCAACAGGAATTTCTCGAGTTCGTCAATCCGCTCGCGAGATATGGGAGTTTGAAATTAAGGAATGGTTGAAAAGCCATCAAAATTTTCGCAAGTCTGATACTCGAAAACAATAACTACTATGGCCTAGGGCAAAAATTTACATACCGCTGTAATCGGGCGAGTTTCTACTTTCAGATGGAACAGCAATTTCTCGAGTTCGTCAATCCGTTCGCGAAGTATGGGAGTTTGAAGTTAAGGAATGGTTGAGAAACCATCAAAATTTTCTCTGGTCTGATACTCGAAACCAATAACTGGAATGGCGTAGCGGAAAAGTACACACACCATTGTAATTGGGCGACTTTCTACTTTCAGATGCATCAGATATTTCTCGAGTTCGTCAATCCGTTCGCGAGATATTGGAGTTTGAAGTTAAAGAATGGTTGAGAAACCATCAAAATTTTCGCTTGTCTGATACTCGAAATCAATAACTGGAATGGCCTAGGGGAAAAGTACACACAGCATTGTAATGGGGCGAGTTTCTACTTTCAGATGCAACAGAAACTTCTCGAGTTCGTCAATCCGTTCGCGTGATATGGGAGTTTGAAGTTAAGGAATGGTTGAGAAACCATAAAAATTTTCGCATGTCTGATACTCGAAACCAATAACTGCAATGGCCTAGGGGAAAAATACACATAGCTTTGTAATCGGGCGAGTTTCTACTTTCAGATGCAACAGGAATTTCTCGAGTTCGTCCATCCGTTCGCGAGATGTGGGAGTTTGAAATTAAGGAATGGTTGAGAAACCATCAAAATTTTCGCAAGTCTAATACTCGAAAACAATAACTACTATGGCCTAGGGCAAAAATACACATACCGCTGTAATCGGGCGAGTTTCTGCTTTCAGATGCAACAAGAATTTCTCGAGTTCGTCAATTCGTTCGCGAGATGTGGGAGTTTGAAGTTAAGGAAGGATTGAGCAACCATCAAAATTTTCGCAAGTCTGATTCCCGAAACCAATAACAACAAAGGCCTAGGGGAAAAATACACACACCGTTGTAATCGGGCGAGTTTCTAATTTCAGATGGAACAGCAATTTCTCGAGTTCGTCAATCCGTTCGCGAGATATGGGAGTTTGAAATTAAGGAATGGTTGAGAAACCATAAAAATTTTCGCAAGTCTGATACTCGAAAACAATAACTACTATGGCCTAGGGCAAAAATACACATACCGCTGTAATCGGGCGAGTTTCTACTTTCAGATGCAACAGGAATTTCTCGAGTTCGTCAATCCGTTCGCGAGATATGGGAGTTTGAAATTAAGGAATGGTTGAGAAACCATCAAAATTTTCGCAAGTCTGATACTCGAAAACAATAACTACTATGGCCTAGGGCAAAAATTTACATACCGCTGTAATCGGGCGAGTTTCTACTTTCAGATGGAACAGCAATTTCTCGAGTTCGTCAATCCGTTCGCGAAGTATGGGAGTTTGAAGTTAAGGAATGGTTGAGAAACCATCAAAATTTTCTCTGGTCTGATACTCGAAACCAATAACTGGAATGGCGTAGCGGAAAAGTACACACACCATTGTAATTGGGCGACTTTCTACTTTCAGATGCATCAGATATTTCTCGAGTTCGTCAATCCGTTCGCGAGATATTGGAGTTTGAAGTTAAGGAATGGTTGAGAAACCATCAAAATTTTCGCTTGTCTGATACTCGAAATCAATAACTGGAATGGCCTAGGGGAAAAGTACACACAGCATTGTAATGGGGCGAGTTTCTACTTTCAGATGCAACAGAAACTTCTCGAGTTCGTCAATCCGTTCGCGTGATATGGGAGTTTGAAGTTAAGGAATGGTTGAGAAACCATAAAAATTTTCGCATGTCTGATACTCGAAACCAATAACTGCAATGGCCTAGGGGAAAAATACACATAGCTTTGTAATCGGGCGAGTTTCTACTTTCAGATGCAACAGGAATTTCTCGAGTTCGTCCATCCGATCGCGAGATGTGGGAGTTTGAAATTAAGGAATGGTTGAGAAACCATCAAAATTTTCGCAAGTCTAATACTCGAAAACAATAACTACTATGGCCTAGGGCAAAAATACACATACCGCTGTAATCGGGCGAGTTTCTGCTTTCAGATGCAACAAGAATTTCTCGAGTTCGTCAATTCGTTCGCGAGATGTGGGAGTTTGAAGTTAAGGAAGGATTGAGCAACCATCAAAATTTTCGCAAGTCTGATTCCCGAAACCAATAACAACAAAGGCCTAGGGGAAAAATACACACACCGTTGTAATCGGGCGAGTTTCTAATTTCAGATGGAACAGCAATTTCTCGAGTTCGTCAATCCGTTCGCGAGATATGGGAGTTTGAAATTAAGGAATGGTTGAGAAACCATCAAAATTTTCGCAAGTCTGATACTCGAAAACAATAACTACTATGGCCTAGGGCAAAAATACACATACCGCTGTAATCGGGCGAGTTTCTGCTTTCAGATGCAACAAGAATTTCTCGAGTTCGTCAATTCGTTCGCGAGATATGGGAGTTTGAAGTTAAGGAATGGTTGAGCAACCATCAAAATTTTCGCAAGTCTGATTCCCGAAGCCTATAACTACAAAGGCCTAGGGGAAAAATACACACACCATTGTAATCGGGCGAGTTTCTACTTTCAGATGCAACAGGAATTTCTCGAGTTCGTCAATCCGTTCGCGAGATATGGGAGTTTGAAGTTAAGGAATGGTTGAGCAAACATCAAAATTTTCGCAAGTCTGATTCCCGAAGCCAATAACTACAAAGGCCTAGGGGAAAAATACACACACCATTTTAATCGGGCGAGTTTCTACTTTCAGATGCAACAGGAATTTCTCGAGTTCGTCAATCCGTTCGCGAGATATGGGAGTTTGAAGTTAAGGAATGGTTGAGCAAACATCAAAATTTTCGCAAGTCTGATTCCCGAAGCCAATAACTACAAAGGCCTAGGGGAAAAATACACACACCATTGTAATCGGGCGAGTTTCTACTTTCAGATGCAACAGGAATTTCTCGAGTTCGTCAATCTGTTCGCGAGATATGGGAGTTCGAAGTTAAGGAATGGTTGAGAAACCATCAAAATTTTCGCAAGTCTGATACTCGAAACCAATAACTACAAAGGCCTAGGGGAAAAATACATATACCGTTGTAATCGTGCGAGTTTCTAGTTTCAGATGCAACAGGAATTTCTCGAGTTCGTCAATCCGTTCGCGAGATATGGGAGTTCGAAGTTAAGGAATGGTTGCGAAACCATCAAAATTTTCGCATGTCTGATACTCGAAACCAATAACTACTATGGCCTAGGGGAAAAGTAAACACACCATTGTAATCGGGCGAGTCTCTACTTTCAAATGCGACAGGAATTTCTCGAGTTCGTCAATCTGTTCGCGAGATATGGGAGTTCGAAGTTAAGGAATGGTTGAGAAACCGTAAAAATTTTCCAAGTCTGATACTTGAAACCAATAACTACAAAGGCCTAGGTGAAAAATACACACACCATTGTAATCGGGCGAGTTTCTACTGTCAGATGCAACAGGAATTTCTCGAGTTCGTCAATCCGTTCGCGAGATATGGGAGTTCGAAGTTAAGGAATGGTTGAGAAACCATCAAAATTTTCGCAAGTCTGATACCAGAAACCAATAACTACTATGGCCTAGGAGAAAAGTACAAACACCATTGTAATCGGGAGGGTTTCTACTTTCAGATGCAACAGGAATTTCTCGAGTTCGTCAGTCCGTTCGCGAGATATGGGAGTTTGAAGTTAAGGAATGGTTGAGCAACCATCAAAATTTTCGCAAGTCTGATTCCCGAAGCCAATAACTACAAAGGCCTAGGGGAAAAATACACACACCATCGTAATCGGGCGACTTTCTACTTTCAGATGCATCAGGAATTTCTCGAGTTCGTCAATCCGTTCGCGAGATATTGGAGTTTGAAGTTAAGGAATGGTTGAGAAACCATCAAAATTTTCGCTGGTCTGATACTCGAAATCAATAACTGGAATGGCCTAGGGGAAAAGTACACACACCATTGTAATGGGGCGAGTTTCTACTTTCAGATGCAACAGGAACTTCTCGAGTTCGTCAATCCGTTCGCGTGATATGGGAGTTTGAAGTTAAGGAATGGTTGAGAAACCATAAAAATTTTCGCAAGTCTGATACTCGAAACCAATAACTACTATGGCCTAGGGGAAAAGTACAAACACCATTGTAATCGGGCGAGTTTCTACTTTCAGATGCAACAGGAATATCTCGAGTTCGTCAGTCCGTTCACGAGATATGGGAGTTTGAAATTAAGGAACGCTTGAGCAACATCAAAATTTTCGCAAGTCTGATACTCGAATCCAATAACTACTATGGCCTAGGCGAAAAGTACACACACCATTGTAATCGGGCGAGTTTCTACTTTCAGATGCAACAGGAATTTCTCGAGTTCGTCAATCCGCTCGCGAGTTATGGGAGTTTGAAATTAAGGAATGGTTGAAAAGCCATCAAAATTTTCGCAAGTCTGATACTCGAAAACAATAACTACTATGGCCTAAGGCAAAAATTCACATACCGCTGTAATCGGGCGAGTTTCTACTTTCAGATGCAACAGGAACTTCTCGAGTTCGTCAATCCGTTCGCGTGATATGGGAGTTTGAAGTTAAGGAATGGTTGAGAAACCATCAAAATTTTCGCATGTCTGATACTCGAAACCTATAACTACAATGGCCTAGGGGAAAAATAGACTTACCGTTGTAATCGGGCGAGTTTCTACTTTCAAATGGAACAGCAATTTCTCAAGTTCGTCAATCCGTTCGCGAAGTATGGGAGTTTGAAGTTATGGAATGGTTGAGAAACCATCAAAATTTTCTCTCGTCTGATACTCGAAACCAATAACTGGAATGGCCTAAGGGAAAAGTACACACGCCATTGTAATGGGGCGAGTTTCTACTTTCAGATGCAACAGGAACTTCTCGAGTTCCTCAATCCGTTCGCGTGATATGGGAGTTTGAAGTTAAGGAATGGTTTAGAAACCATCAAAATTTTCGCATGTCTGATACTCGAAACCTATAACTACAATGGCCTAGTGGAAAAATAGACATACCGTTGTAATCGGGCGAGTTTCTACATTCAGATGGAACAGCAATTTCTCAAGTTCGTCAATCCGTTCGCGAAGTATGGGAGTTTGAAGTTAAGGAATGGTTGAGAAACCATCAAAATTTTCTCTGGTCTGATACTCGAAACCAATAACTGCAATGGCGTAGTGGAAAAGTACACACACCATTGTAATGGGGCTAGTTTCTACTTTCAGATGCAACAGGAACTTCTCGAGTTCGTCAATCCGTTCGCGTGATATGGGAGTTTGAAGTTAAGGAATGGTTGAGAAACCATAAAAATTTTCGCATGTCTGATACTCGAAACCAATAACTACAATGGCCTAGGGGAAAAATACACATAGCTTTGTAATCGGGCGAGTTTCTACTTTCAGATGCAACAGGAATTTCTCGAGTTCGTCCATCTGTTCGCGAGATGTGGGAGTTTGAAATTAAGGAATGGTTGAGAAACCATCAAAATTTTCGCAAGTCTTATACTCGAAACCAATAACTACAAAGGCCTAGGGGAAAAATACATATACCGTTGTAATCGTGCGAGTTTCTAGTTTCAGACGCAACAGGAATTTCTCGAGTTCGTCAATCCGTTCGCGAGATATGGGAGTTCGAAGTTAAGGAATGGTTGAGAAACCATAAAAATTTTCCAAGTCTGATGCACGAAACCAATAACTACAAAGGCCTAGGTGAAAAATACACACACCATTGTAATCGGGCGAGTTTCTACTGTCAGATGCAACAGGAATTTCTCGCGTTCGTCAATCCGTTCGCGAGATATGGGAGTTCGAAGTTAAGGAATGGTTGAGAAACCATCAAAATTTTCGCAAGCCTGATACTCGAAACCAATAACTACTATGGCCTAGGGGAAAAGTACAAACACCATTGTAATCGGGCGAGTTTCTACTTTCAGATGCAACAGGAATTTCTCGAGTTCGTCAATCCGTTCGAGAGATATGGGAGTTTGAAGTTAAGGAATGGTTGAGCAACCATCAAAATTTTCGCAAGTCCGATTCCCGAAGCAAATAACTACAAAGGCCTAGGGGAAAAATACATATACCGTTGTAATCGTGCGAGTTTCTAGTTTCAGATGCAACAGGAATTTCTCGAGTTCGTCAATCCGTTCGCGAGATATGGGAGTTCGATGTTAAGGAATGGTTCAGAAACCATCAAAATTTTCGCAAGTCTGATTCCCGATACCAATATCTACAAAGGCCTAGGGGAAAAATACACATACCTTTGTAATCGGGCGAGCTTCTACTTTCGGATGCAACAGGAATTTCTCGAGTTCGTCAATCCGTTCGCGAGACATGGGAGTTCGATGTTAAGGAATGGTTGAGAAACCATCAAAATTTTCCAAGTCTGATACACGAAACCAATAACTACAAAGGCCTAGGTGAACAATACACACACCATTGTAATCGGGCGAGTTTCTACTGTCAGATGCAACAGGTATTTCTCGAGTTCGTCAATCCGTTCGCGAGATATGCGAGTTCGAAGTTAAGGAATGGTTGAGAAACCATCAAAATTTTCGCAAGTCTGATACTCGAAACCAATAACTACTATGGCCTAGGGGAAAAGTACAAACACCATTGTAATCGGGAGAGTTTCTACTTTCAGATGCAACAGGAATTTCTCGAGTTCGTGAGTCCGTTCGCGAGATATGGGAGTTTGAAGTTAAGGAATGGTTGAGCAACCATCAAAATTTTCGCAAGTCTGATTCCCGAAGCCAATAACTACAAAGGCCTAGGGGAAAAATACACACACCATCGTAATCGGGCGAGTTTCTACTTTCAGATGCAACGGAAATTTCTCGACTTCGTCAATCCGTTCGCGAGACGTGGGAGTTCGAAGTTAAGGAATGGTTGAGAAACCATCAAAATTTTCCAAGTCTGATACTCGAAACCAATAACTACTATGGCCTAGGGGAAAAGTACAAACACCATTGTAATCGGGCGAGTTTCTACTTTCATATGCAACAGGAATATCTCGAGTTCGTCAGTCGGTTCGCGAGATATGGGAGTTTGAAATTAAGGAACGCTTGAGCAACATCAAAATTTTCGCAAGTCTGATACTCGAAACCAATAACTACTATGGCCTAGGGGAAAAGTACACACACCGTTGTAATCGAGCGAGTTTCTACTTTCAGATGCAAAAGGAATTTCTCAAGTTCGTCAATCCGTTCGCGAAGTATGGGAGTTTGAAGTTAAGGAATGGTTGAGAAACCATCAAAATTTTCTCTCGTCTGATACTCGAAACCAATAACTGGAATGGCGTAGCGGAAAAGTACACACACCATTGTAATGGGGCGACTTTCTACTTTCAGATGCATCAGGAATTTCTAGAGTTCGTCAATCCGTTCGCGAGATATTGGAGTTTGAAGTTAAGGAATGGTTGAGAAACCATCAAAATTTTCTCTGGTCTGATACTCGAAACCAATAACTGGAATGGCGTAGCGGAAAAGTACACACACCATTGTAATTGGGCGACTTTCTACTTTCAGATGCATCAGGAATTTCTAGAGTTCGTCAATCCGTTCGCGAGATATTGGAGTTTGAAGTTAAGGAATGGTTGAGAAACCATCAAAATTTTCGCTGGTCTGATTCTCGAAACCAATAACTGGAATGGCCTAGGGGAAAAGTACACACACCATTGTAATGGGGTGAGTTTCTACTTTCAGATGCAACAGGAACTTCTCGAGTTCGTCAATCCGTTCGCGTGATATGGGAGTTTGAAGTTAAGGAGTGGTTGAGAAACCATAAAAATTTTCGCACGTCTGATACTCGAAACCAATAACTACAATGGCCTAGGGGAAAAATACACATAGCTTTGTAATCGGGCGAGTTTCTACTTTCAGATGCAACAGGAATTTCTCGAGTTCGTCCATCCGTTCGGGAGATGTGGGAGTTTGAAATTAAGGAATGGTTGAGAAACCATCAAAATTTTCGCAAGTCTGATACTCGAAAACAATAACTACTATGGCCTAGGGCAAAAATACACATACCGCTGTAATCGGGCGAGTTTCTGCTTTCAGATGCAACAAGAATTTCTCGAGTTCGTCAATTCGTTCGCGAGATGTGGGAGTTTGAAGTTAAGGAAGGATTGAGCCACCATCAGAATTTTCGCAAGTCTGATTCCCGAAACCAATAACAACAAAGGCCTAGGGGAAAAATACACACAACGTTGTAATCGGGCGAGTTTCTAATTTCAGATGGAACAGCAATTTCTCGAGTTCGTCCATCCGTTCGCGAGATGTGGGAGTTTGAAATTAAGGAATGGTTGAGAAACCATCAAAATTTTCGCAAGTCTGATACTCGAAAACAATAACTACTATGGTCTAGGGCAAAAATACACATACCGTTGTAATCGGGCGAGTTTCTGCTTTCAGATGCAATAGGAATTTCTCGAGTTCGTCAATCCGTTCGCTTGATATGGGAGTTTGAAGTTAAGGAATGGTTGAGAAACCATCAAAATTTTCGCATGTCTGATACTCGAAACCAATAACTGGAATGGCCTAGAGGAAAAGTACACACACCATTGTAATGGGGCGAGTTTCAACTTTCAGATGCAACAGGAATTTCTCCAGTTCGTCAATCCGTTCGCGAGATATGGGAGTTAGAAGTTAAGGAATGGTTGAGAAACCATCAAAATTTTCGCAAGTCTGATACTCGAAACCAATAGCTACTATGGCCTAGGGGAAAAGTACACACACCGTTGTAATCGGGCGAGTTTCTACTTTCAGATGCAACGGGAATTTCTCGAGTTCGTCAATCCGTTCGCGTGATATGGGAGTTTGAAGTTAAGGAATGGTTGAGAAACCATCAAAATTTTCGCTGGTCTGATTCTCGAAACCAATAACTGGAATGGCCTAGGGGAAAAGTACACACACCATTGTAATGGGGCGAGTTTCTACTTTCAGATGCAACAGGAACTTCTCGAGTTCGTCAATCCGTTCGCGTGATATGGGAGTTTGAAGTTAAGGAATGGTTGAGAAACCATAAAAATTTCCGCATGTCTGATACTCGAAACCAATAACTGGAATGGCCTAGAGGAAAAGTACACACACCATTGTAATGGGGCGAGCTTCTACTTTCAGATGCAACAGGAATTTCTCCAGTTCGTCAATCCGTTCGCGAGATATGGGAGTTAGAAGTTAAGGAATGGTTGAGAAACCATCAAAATTTTCGCAAGTCTGATACTCGAAACCAATAACTACTATGGCCTAGGGGAAAAGTACACACACCGCTGTAATCGGGCGAGTTTCTACTTTCAGATGCAACCGGAATTTCTCGAGTTCGTCAATCCGTTCGCGTGATATGGGAGTTTGAAGTTAAGGAACGCTTGAGCAACAATCAAAATTTTCGCAAGTCTGATACTCGGAACCAATAACTACTATGGCCTAGGGGAAAAGTACACACACCATTGTAATCGGGCGAGTTTCTACTTTCAGGTGCAACAGGAACTTCTCGAGTTCGTCAATCCGTTCGCGAGATATGGGAGTTTGAAGTTAAGGAATGGTTGAGCAACCATCAAAATTTTCTCAAATCTGATTCCCGAAGCCAATAACTACAAAGGCCTAGGGGAAAAATACACACACCATTGTAATCGGGCGAGTTTCTACTTTCAGATGCAACAGGAATTTCTCGAGTTCGTCAATCCGTTCGCGAGGTATGGGAGTTCGAAGTTAAGGAATGGTTGAGAAACCATCAAAATTTTCGCAAGTCTGATACTCGAAACCAATAACTACTATGGCCTAGGGGAAAAGTACAAACACCATTGTAATCGGGAGAGTTTCTACTTTCAGATGCAACAGGAATTTCTCGAGTTCCTCAATCCGTTCGCGAGATATGGGGCTTTGAAGTTAAGGAATGGTTGAGCAACCATCAAAATTTTCGCAAGTCTGATACTCGAAACAAATAACTACAAAGGCCTAGGGGAAAAATACATATACCGTTGTAATCGTGCGAGTTTCTAGTTTCAGATGCAACAGGAATTTCTCGAGTTCGTCAAACCGGTCGCGAGATATGGGAGTTCGAAGTTAAGGAAAGGTTGAGAAACCATCAAAATTTTCGCATGTCTGATACTCGAAACCAATAATTACTATGGCCTAGGGGAAAAGTACACACACCATTGCAATCGGGCGAGCTTCTACTTTCAGATGCGACAGGAATTTCTCGAGTTCGTCAATCTGTTCGCGAGATATGGGAGTTCGAAGTTAAGGAATGGTTGAGAAACCATAAAAATTTTCCAAGTCTGATACACGAAACCAATAACTACAAAGGCCTAGGTGAAAAATACATACACCATTGTAATCGGGCGAGTTTCTACTTTCAGATGAAACAGGAATTTCTTCAGTTCGTCAATCCGTTCGCGAGATATGGGAGTTTGAAGTTAAGGAACGCTTGAGCCACCATCAAAATTTTCGCAAGTCTGATACTCGAAACCAACAACTAGAATGTCCTAGGGGAAAAAGGACATTCGAGTATCTAGCTTTCGAAAATTTTGGGGGTTTCTCAACCATTCCTTATCTTCAAACTCCCATATCTCGCGAACGGATTGGCGAACTCGAGAAATTCCTGTTGCATCTGAAAGCAGAAACTCGCCCGATTACAATGGTATGTGTATTTTTGCCCTAGGCCATAGTTGTTATTGGTTTCTAGTATCAGACTTGCGAAGATTTTGATGGTTTCTCAACCATTCCTTAACTTCAAACTCCCATATCTCGCGAACGGATTGACGAACTCGAGATATTCCTGTTGCATCTGACGAACTCCAGAAATTCCTGTTGCATCTGGAAGCAGAAACTCGCCCAATTACAACGATATGTGTATTTTTGCCCTAGGAAATAGTAGTTATTGGTTTGGAGTATCATACTAGCGAAAATTTTGATGGTTTCTCAACAATTCCTTATCTTCAAGCTCCCATATCTCGCGAACGGATTGGCGAACTCGAAAAATTCCTATTGCATCTGAAAGCAGAAACTCGCCCGATTACAATGGTATGTGTATTTTTGCCCTAGGCCATAGCTGTTATTGGTTTCTAGTATCAGACTTGCGAAGATTTTGATGGTTTCTCAACCATTCCTTAACTTCAAACTCCCATATCTAGCGAACGGATTGACGAACTCGAGAAATTCCTGTTCCATCTGTACGCAGATACTCGCCCGATTACAACGGTGTGTGTATTTTTCCCCTAGGCCATAGTAGTTATTGGTTTCGAGTATCTAACTTTCGAAAATTTTGATGGTTTCTCAACCATTCCTTAATTTCAAACTCCCATATCTCGCGAACGGATTGACGAACTCGAGAAATTCCTGTTGCATCTGAAAGCAGAAACTCGCCCGATCACAACGGTGTGTGTACTTCTCCCCTAGGCCATTCCAGTTATTGGTTTCGAGTATCAGACTTGCGAAAATTATGATGGTTTCTCAACCATTCCTTAACTTCAAACTCCCATATCTCGCGATCGGATTGACGAACTCCAGAAATTCCTGTTGCATCTGAAAGCAGGTACTCGCCCGATTACAACGGTATGTGTATTTTTCGCTAGGCCATTGTAGTTATTGGTTTCGAGTATCAGACTTGCGAAAGTTTTGATGGTTTCTCAACCATTCCTTAATTTTAAACTCCCATATCTCGCGAACGGATTGACGAAATTGAGAAATTCCTGTTGCATCTGAAAGCAGGTACTCGCCCGATTACAACGGTATGTGTATTTTTCGCTAGGCCATTGTAGTTACTGGTTTCGAGTATCAGACTTGCGAAAATTTTGATGGTTTCTCAAACATTCCTTAACTTCAAACTCCCATATGTCGCGAACGGATTGACGAACTCGAGAAATTCCTGTTACATCTGAAAGGAAATCCCGCCCGATCACAACGGTCTGTGTATTTTTCCCCCAGGCCATAGTAGTTATTGGTTTCGAGTATCTGACTTGCGAAAGTTTTGATGGTTTCCCAACCGTTCCTTAACTTCTAACTCCCATATCTTGCGAAAGGATTGACGAACTCGAGAAATTCCTGTTGCATCTGAAAGTAGAGACTCTCCCGATTACAATGGTGTGCGTACTTTTCCCCTAGGCCATTCCAGTTATTGGTTTCGAGTATCAGACTCGCGAAAATTTTGATGGTTTCTAAACCATTCCTTAACTTTAAACTCCCATTTCACGCGAACGGATTGACTAACTCGAGAAATTCCTGTTGCATCTGAAAGCAGAAACTCGCTCGATTACAATGGTGTGTGTACTTTTCCCCTAGGCCATTCCGGTTATTGGTTTCGAGTATCAGACTTGCGAAAGTTTTGATGGTTTCTCAACCATTCCTTAACTTCTAACTCCCATATCTCGCGAACGGATTGACGAACTCGAGATATTCCTGTTGCATCTGAAAGCAGAAACTCGCCCGATTACAACAGTATGTGTATTTTTGCCCTAGGCAATAGTGGTTACTGGTTTCTAGTATCAGACTTGCGAAAATTTGGATCGTTTCTCAAACATTCCTTAACTTCTAACTCCCATATCTCGCGAACGGATTGACGAACTCGAGAAATTCCTGTTACATCTGAAAGTAGAAACTCGCCCCATTACAATGGTGTGTGTACTTTTCCCCTAGGCCATTCCAGTTACTGGTTTCGAGTATCACACTTGCGAAAATATTGGTGGTTTATCAAGCATTCCTTAACTTCAAATTCCCATATCTCGCGAACGGATTGACGAACTCGAGATATTCCTGTTGCATCTGAATGTAGAAACTCGCCCGATTACAATGGTGTGTGTACTTTTCCCCTAGGCCATTCCGGTTATTGGTTTCGAGTATCAGACTTGCGAAAGTTTTGATAGTTTCTCAACCATTCCTTAGCTTCAAATTCCCATATCTGGCGAACGGATTGACGAACTCGAGATATTCCTGTTGCATCTGAATGTAGAAACTCGCCCGATTACAATGGTGTGTAATCTTTTCCCCTAGGCCATTGCAGTTATTGGTTTCGAGTATCAGACTTGCGAAAGATTTGATGGTTTCTCAACCATTCCTTAACTTCAAACTCCCATATCTCGCGAACGGATTGACGAACTCGAGAAATTCCTGTTGCATCTGAAAGCAGACACTCGCCCGATTACAACGGTGTGTGTACTTTTCCCCTAGGCCATTCCAGTTATTGGTTTCGAGTATCAGACTTGCGAAAATTTTGATGGTTTCTCAACCATTCCTTAGCTTCAAATTCCCATATCTGGCGAATGGATTGACGAACTCGAGATATTCCTGTTGCATCTGAATGTAGAAACTCGCCCGATTACAATGGTGTGTCTACTTTTCCCCTATGCCATTCCGGTTATTGGTTTCGAGTATCAGACTTGCGAAAGTTTTGATGGTTTCTCAACCATTCCTTAACTTCTAACTCCCATATCTCGCGAACCGATTGACGAACTCGAGATATTCCTGTTGCATCTGAAAGCAGAAACTCGCCCGATTACAACGGTATGTGTATTTTTGCCCTAGGCAATAGTGGTTACTGGTTTCTAGTATCAGACTTGCGAAAATTTGGATGGTTTCTCAAACATTCCTTAACTTCTAACTCCCATATCTCGCGAACGGATTGACGTACTCTAGAAATTCCTGTTGCATTTGAAAGCAGAAACACGCCCGATTACAATGGTATGTGTATGATTGCCCTAGGCCATAGTAGTTATTGGTTTCGAGTATCAGACGTGCGAAAATTTTGATGGTTTCTCAACCATTCCTTAGCTTCAAATTCCCATATCTGGCGAACGGATTGACGAACTCGAGATATTCCTGTTGCATCTGAATGTAGAAACTCGCCCGATTACAATGGTGTGTGATCTTTTCCCCTAGGCCATTGCAGTTATTGGTTTCGAGTATTAGACTTGCGAAAGATTTGATGGTTTCTCAACCATTCCTTAACTTCAAACTCCCATATCTCGCGAACGGATTGACGAACTCGAGAAATTCCTGTTGCATCTGAAAGCAGAAACTCGCCCGATCACAACGGTGTGTGTACTTTTCCCCTAGGCCATTACAGTTATTGGTTTCGAGTATCAGACTTGCGAAAGTTTTGATGGTTTCCCAACCGTTCCTTAACTTCTAACTCCCATATCTCGCGAACGGATTGACGAACTCGAGAAATTCCTGTTGCTTCTGAAAGTAGAGACTCTCCCGATTACAATGGTGTGCGTACTTTTCCCCTAGGCCTTTCCAGTTATTGGTTTCGAGTATCAGACTCGCGAAAATTTTGATGGTTTCTAAACCATTCCTTAACTTCAAATTCCCATATCTGGCGAATGGATTGACGAACTCGAGATATTCCTGTTGCATCTGAATGTAGAAACTCGCCCGATTACAATGGTGTGTCTACTTTTCCCCTATGCCATTCCGGTTATTGGTTTCGAGTATCAGACTTGCGAAAGTTTTGATGGTTTCTCAACCATTCCTTAACTTCTAACTCCCATATCTCGCGAACCGATTGACGAACTCGAGATATTCCTGTTGCATCTGAAAGTAGAAACTCGCCCCATTACAATGGTGTGTGTACTTTTCCCCTAGGCCATTCCAGTTACTGGTTTCGAGTATCACACTTGCGAAAATATTGGTGGTTTATCAAGCATTCCTTAACTTCAAACTCCCATATCTCGCGAACGGATTGACGAACTCGAGAAATTCCTGTTACATCTGAAAGTAGAAACTCGCCCCATTACAATGGTGTGTGTACTTTTCCCTAGGCCATTCCAGTTATTGGTTTAGAGTATCGGACTTGCGAAAATTTTGATGGTTTCTCAAGCATTCCTTAACTTCAAACTCCCATATCTCGCGAACGGGTTGAAGAACTCGATTATTTCCTGTTGCATCTGAAAGTAGAAACTCGCCCCATTACAATGGTGTGTGTGTTTTTCCCCTAGCCCTTTGTAGTTATTTGTTTCGAGTATCAGACTTGCGAAAATTTTGATGGTTTCTCAACCATTCCTTAACTTCAAACTCCCATATCTTGCGAAAGGATTGACGAACTCGAGAAATTCCTGTTGCATCTGAAAGTAGAGACTCTCCCGATTACAATGGTGTGCGTACTTTTCCCCTAGGCCATTCCAGTTATTGGTTTCGAGTATCAGACTAGCGAAAATTTTGATGGTTTCTAAACCATTCCTTAACTTTAAACTCCCATTTCACGCGAACGGATTGACTAACTCGAGAAATTCCTGTTGCATCTGAAAGCAGAAACTCGCTCGATTACAATGGTGTGTGTACTTTTCCCCTAGGCCATTCCGGTTATTGGTTTCGAGTATCAGACTTGCGAAAGTTTTGATGGTTTCTCAACCATTCCTTAACTTCTAACTCCCATATCTCGCGAACGGATTGACGAACTCGAGATATTCCTGTTGCATCTGAAAGCAGAAACTCGCCCGATTACAACAGTATGTGTATTTTTGCCCTAGGCAATAGTGGTTACTGGTTTCTAGTATCAGACTTGCGAAAATTTGGATCGTTTCTCAAACATTCCTTAACTTCTAACTCCCATATCTCGCGAACGGATTGACGTACTCGAGAAATTCCTGTTGCATCTGAAAGCAGGAACACGCCCGATTACAATGGTATGTGTATGTTTGCCCTAGGCAATAGTAGTTATTGGTTTCTCGTATCAGACTTGCGAAAATTTTGATGGTCTCTCAACCATTCCTTAGCTTCAAATTCCCATATCTCGCGAACGGTTTGACGAACTCGAGATATTCCTGTTGCATCTGAATGTAGAAACTCGCCCGATTACAATGGTGTGTATACTTTTCCCCTAGGCCATTCCGGTTATTGGTTTCGAGTATCAGACTTGCGAAAGTTTTGATAGTTTCTCAACCATTCCTTAGCTTCAAATTCCCATATCTGGCGAACGGATTGACGAACTCGAGATATTCCTGTTGCATCTGAATGTAGAAACTCGCCCGATTACAATGGTGTGTAATCTTTTCCCCTAGGCCATTGCAGTTATTGGTTTCGAGTATCAGACTTGCGAAAGATTTGATGGTTTCTCAACCATTCCTTAACTTCAAACTCCCATATCTCGCGAACGGATTGACGAACTCGAGAAATTCCTGTTGCATCTGAAAGCAGAAACTCGCCCGATTACAACGGTGTGTGTACTTTTCCCCTAGGCCATTCCAGTTATTGGTTTCGAGTATCAGACTTGCGAAAATTTTGATGGTTTCTCAACCATTCCTTAGCTTCAAATTCCCATATCTGGCGAACGGATTGACGAACTCGAGATATTCCTGTTGCATCTGAATGTAGAAACTCGCCCGATTACAATGGTGTGTCTACTTTTCCCCTATGCCATTCCGGTTATTGGTTTCGAGTATCAGACTTGCGAAAGTTTTGATGGTTTCTCAACCATTCCTTAACTTCTAACTCCCATATCTCGCGAACCGATTGACGAACTCGAGATATTCCTGTTGCATCTGAAAGCAGAAACTCGCCCGATTACAACGGTATGTGTATTTTTGCCCTAGGCAATAGTGGTTACTGGTTTCTAGTATCAGACTTGCGAAAATTTGGATGGTTTCTCAAACATTCTTTAACTTCTAACTCCCATATCTCGCGAACGGATTGACGTACTCTAGAAATTCCTGTTGCATCTGAAAGCAGAAACACGCCCGATGACAATGGTATGTGTATGATTGCCCTAGGCCATAGTAGTTATTGGTTTCGAGTATCAGACTTGCGAAAATTTGGATGGTTTCTCAACCATTCCTTAGCTTCAAATTCCCATATCTGGCGAACGGATTGACGAACTCGAGATATTCCTGTTGCATCTGAATGTAGAAACTCGCCCGATTACAATGGTGTGTGATCTTTTCCCCTAGGCCATTGCAGATATTGGTTTCGAGTATCAGACTTGCGAAAGATTTGATGGTTTCTCAACCATTCCTTAACTTCAAACTCCCATATCTCGCGAACGGATTGACGAACTCGAGAAATTCCTGTTGCATCTGAAAGCAGAAACTCGCCCGATCACAACGGTGTGTGTACTTTTCCCCTAGGCCATTACAGTTATTGGTTTCGAGTATCAGACTTGCGAAAGTTTTGATGGTTTCCCAACCGTTCCTTAACTTCTAACTCCCATATCTCGCGAACGGATTGACGAACTCGAGAAATTCCTGTTGCTTCTGAAAGTAGAGACTCTCCCGATTACAATGGTGTGCGTACTTTTCCCCTAGGCCTTTCCAGTTATTGGTTTCGAGTATCAGACTCGCGAAAATTTTGATGGTTTCTAAACCATTCCTTAACTTCAAATTCCCATATCTGGCGAATGGATTGACGAACTCGAGATATTCCTGTTGCATCTGAATGTAGAAACTCGCCCGATTACAATGGTGTGTCTACTTTTCCCCTATGCCATTCCGGTTATTGGTTTCGAGTATCAGACTTGCGAAAGTTTTGATGGTTTCTCAACCATTCCTTAACTTCTAACTCCCATATCTCGCGAACCGATTGACGAACTCGAGATATTCCTGTTGCATCTGAAAGCAGAAACTCGCCCGATTACAACGGTATGTGTACTTTTCCCCTAGGCCATTCCGGTTATTGGTTTCGAGTACCAGACTTGCGAAAGTTTTGATGGTTTCTCAACCATTCCTTAACTTCTAACTCCCATATCTCGCGAACGGATTGACGAACTCGAGATATTCCTGTTGCATCTGAAAGCAGAAACTCGCCCGATTACAACGGTACGTGTATTTTTGCCATAGGCAATAGTAGTTACTGGTTTCTAGTATCAGACTTGCGAAAATTTGGATGGTTTCTCAACCATTCCTTAACTTCAAACTTCCATAACTCGCGAACGGATTGACGAACTCGAGAAATTCCTGTTGCATATGAAAGCAGAAACTCGCCCGATTACAACGGTATGTGTATTTTTGCCCTAGGCAATAGTAGTTATTGGTTTCGAGTATCAGACTTGCGACAATTTTGATGGTTTCTCAACCATTCCTTAGCTTCAAATTCCCATATCTGGCGAACGAATTGACGAACTCGAGATATTCCTGTTGCATCTGAAAGTAGAAACTCGCCCGATTACAGTGGTGTGTGTTCTTTTCCCCTATGCCATTGCAGTTATTGGTTTCGAGTATCAGACTTGCGAAAGTTTTGATGGTTTCTCAACCATTCCTTAACTTCAAACTCCCATATCTCGCGAACGGATTGACGAACTCGAGAAATTCCTTTTGCATCTGAAAGCAGAAACTCGCCCGATTACAACGGTATGTGTATTTTTGCCCTAGGCAATAGTAGTTATTGGTTTCGAGTATCAGACTTGCGAAAATTTGGATGGTTTCTCAAACATTCCTTAACTTCTAACTCCCATATCTCGCGAACGGATTGACGAACTCGAGAAATTCCTGTTGCATCTGAAAGCAGAAACTCGCCCGATCACAACGGTGTGTGTACTTTTCCACTAGGCCATTCCAGTTATTGGTTTCGAGTATCAGACTTGCGAAAATTTTGATGGTTTCTCAACCATTCCTTAACTTCAAACTTCCATATCTCGCGAACGGCTTGACGAACTCCAGAAATTCCTGTTGCATATGAAAGCAGAAACTCGCCCGATTACAATGGTGTGTGTACTTTTCCCCTAGGCCATTCCGGTTATTGGTTTCGAGTACCAGACTTGCGAAAGTTTTGATGGTTTCTCAACCATTCCTTAACTTCTAACTCCCATATCTCGCGAACGGATTGACGAACTCGAGATATTCCTGTTGCATCTGAAAGCAGAAACTCGCCCGATTACAACGGTACGTGTATTTTTGCCATAGGCAATAGTAGTTACTGTTTTCTAGTATCAGACTTGCGAAAATTTGGATGGTTTCTCAACCATTCCTTAACTTCAAACTTCCATAACTCGCGAACGGATTGACGAACTCGAGAAATTCCTGTTGCATATGAAAGCAGAAACTCGCCCGATTACAACGGTATGTGTATTTTTGCCCTAGGCAATAGTAGTTATTGGTTTCGAGTATCAGACTTGCGACAATTTTGATGGTTTCTCAACCATTCCTTAGCTCCAAATTCCCATATCTGGCGAACGAATTGACGAACTCGAGATATTCCTGTTGCATCTGAAAGTAGAAACTCGCCCGATTACAATGGTGTGTGTTCTTTTCCCCTATGCCATTGCAGTTATTGGTTTCGAGTATCAGACTTGCGAAAGTTTTGATGGTTTCTCAACCATTCCTTAACTTCTAACTCCCATATCTCGCGAACCGATTGACGAACTCGAGATATTCCTGTTGCATCTGAAAGCAGAAACTCGCCCGATTACAACGGTATGTGTATTTTTGCCCTAGGCAATAGTGGTTACTGGTTTCTAGTATCAGACTTGCGAAAATTTGGATGGTTTCTCAAACATTCCTTAACTTCTAACTCCCATATCTCGCGAACGGATTGACGTACTCTAGAAATTCCTGTTGCATTTGAAAGCAGAAACACGCCCGATTACAATGGTATGTGTATGATTGCCCTAGGCCATAGTAGTTATTGGTTTCGAGTATCAGACTTGCGAAAATTTTGATGGTTTCTCAACCATTCCTTAGCTTCAAATTCCCATATCTGGCGAACGGATTGACGAACTCGAGATATTCCTGTTGCATCTGAATGTAGAAACTCGCCCGATTACAATGGTGTGTGATCTTTTCCCCTAGGCCATTGCAGTTATTGGTTTCGAGTATCAGACTTGCGAAAGATTTGATGGTTTCTCAACCATTCCTTAACTTCAAACTCCCATATCTCGCGAACGGATTGACGAACTCGAGAAATTCCTGTTGCATCTGAAAGCAGAAACTCGCCCGATCACAACGGTGTGTGTACTTTTCCCCTAGGCCATTACAGTTATTGGTTTCGAGTATCAGACTTGCGAAAGTTTTGATGGTTTCCCAACCGTTCCTTAACTTCTAACTCCCATATCTCGCGAACGGATTGACGAACTCGAGAAATTCCTGTTGCTTCTGAAAGTAGAGACTCTCCCGATTACAATGGTGTGCGTACTTTTCCCCTAGGCCTTTCCAGTTATTGGTTTCGAGTATCAGACTCGCGAAAATTTTGATGGTTTCTAAACCATTCCTTAACTTCAAATTCCCATATCTGGCGAATGGATTGACGAACTCGAGATATTCCTGTTGCATCTGAATGTAGAAACTCGCCCGATTACAATGGTGTGTCTACTTTTCCCCTATGCCATTCCGGTTATTGGTTTCGAGTATCAGAATTGCGAAAGTTTTGATGGTTTCTCAACCATTCCTTAACTTCTAACTCCCATATCTCGCGAACCGATTGACGAACTCGAGATATTCCTGTTGCATCTGAAAGTAGAAACTCGCCCCATTACAATGGTGTGTGTACTTTTCCCCTAGGCCATTCCAGTTACTGGTTTCGAGTATCACACTTGCGAAAATATTGGTGGTTTATCAAGCATTCCTTAACTTCAAACTCCCATATCTCGCGAACGGATTGACGAACTCGAGAAATTCCTGTTACATCTGAAAGTAGAAACTCGCCCCATTACAATGGTGTGTGTACTTTTCCCTAGGCCATTCCAGTTATTGGTTTAGAGTATCGGACTTGCGAAAATTTTGATGGTTTCTCAAGCATTCCTTAACTTCAAACTCCCATATCTCGCGAACGGGTTGAAGAACTCGATTATTTCCTGTTGCATCTGAAAGTAGAAACTCGCCCCATTACAATGGTGTGTGTGTTTTTCCCCTAGCCCTTTGTAGTTATTTGTTTCGAGTATCAGACTTGCGAAAATTTTGATGGTTTCTCAACCATTCCTTAACTTCAAACTCCCATATCTTGCGAAAGGATTGACGAACTCGAGAAATTCCTGTTGCATCTGAAAGTAGAGACTCTCCCGATTACAATGGTGTGCGTACTTTTCCCCTAGGCCATTCCAGTTATTGGTTTCGAGTATCAGACTAGCGAAAATTTTGATGGTTTCTAAACCATTCCTTAACTTTAAACTCCCATTTCACGCGAACGGATTGACTAACTCGAGAAATTCCTGTTGCATCTGAAAGCAGAAACTCGCTCGATTACAATGGTGTGTGTACTTTTCCCCTAGGCCATTCCGGTTATTGGTTTCGAGTATCAGACTTGCGAAAGTTTTGATGGTTTCTCAACCATTCCTTAACTTCTAACTCCCATATCTCGCGAACGGATTGACGAACTCGAGATATTCCTGTTGCATCTGAAAGCAGAAACTCGCCCGATTACAACAGTATGTGTATTTTTGCCCTAGGCAATAGTGGTTACTGGTTTCTAGTATCAGACTTGCGAAAATTTGGATCGTTTCTCAAACATTCCTTAACTTCTAACTCCCATATCTCGCGAACGGATTGACGTACTCGAGAAATTCCTGTTGCATCTGAAAGCAGGAACACGCCCGATTACAATGGTATGTGTATGTTTGCCCTAGGCAATAGTAGTTATTGGTTTCTCGTATCAGACTTGCGAAAATTTTGATGGTCTCTCAACCATTCCTTAGCTTCAAATTCCCATATCTCGCGAACGGTTTGACGAACTCGAGATATTCCTGTTGCATCTGAATGTAGAAACTCGCCCGATTACAATGGTGTGTATACTTTTCCCCTAGGCCATTCCGGTTATTGGTTTCGAGTATCAGACTTGCGAAAGTTTTGATAGTTTCTCAACCATTCCTTAGCTTCAAATTCCCATATCTGGCGAACGGATTGACGAACTCGAGATATTCCTGTTGCATCTGAATGTAGAAACTCGCCCGATTACAATGGTGTGTAATCTTTTCCCCTAGGCCATTGCAGTTATTGGTTTCGAGTATCAGACTTGCGAAAGATTTGATGGTTTCTCAACCATTCCTTAACTTCAAACTCCCATATCTCGCGAACGGATTGACGAACTCGAGAAATTCCTGTTGCATCTGAAAGCAGAAACTCGCCCGATTACAACGGTGTGTGTACTTTTCCCCTAGGCCATTCCAGTTATTGGTTTCGAGTATCAGACTTGCGAAAATTTTGATGGTTTCTCAACCATTCCTTAGCTTCAAATTCCCATATCTGGCGAACGGATTGACGAACTCGAGATATTCCTGTTGCATCTGAATGTAGAAACTCGCCCGATTACAATGGTGTGTCTACTTTTCCCCTATGCCATTCCGGTTATTGGTTTCGAGTATCAGACTTGCGAAAGTTTTGATGGTTTCTCAACCATTCCTTAACTTCTAACTCCCATATCTCGCGAACCGATTGACGAACTCGAGATATTCCTGTTGCATCTGAAAGCAGAAACTCGCCCGATTACAACGGTATGTGTATTTTTGCCCTAGGCAATAGTGGTTACTGGTTTCTAGTATCAGACTTGCGAAAATTTGGATGGTTTCTCAAACATTCTTTAACTTCTAACTCCCATATCTCGCGAACGGATTGACGTACTCTAGAAATTCCTGTTGCATCTGAAAGCAGAAACACGCCCGATTACAATGGTATGTGTATGATTGCCCTAGGCCATAGTAGTTATTGGTTTCGAGTATCAGACTTGCGAAAATTTTGATGGTTTCTCAACCATTCCTTAGCTTCAAATTCCCATATCTGGCGAACGGATTGACGAACTCGAGATATTCCTGTTGCATCTGAATGTAGAAACTCGCCCGATTACAATGGTGTGTGATCTTTTCCCCTAGGCCATTGCAGATATTGGTTTCGAGTATCAGACTTGCGAAAGATTTGATGGTTTCTCAACCATTCCTTAACTTCAAACTCCCATATCTCGCGAACGGATTGACGAACTCGAGAAATTCCTGTTGCATCTGAAAGCAGAAACTCGCCCGATCACAACGGTGTGTGTACTTTTCCCCTAGGCCATTACAGTTATTGGTTTCGAGTATCAGACTTGCGAAAGTTTTGATGGTTTCCCAACCGTTCCTTAACTTCTAACTCCCATATCTCGCGAACGGATTGACGAACTCGAGAAACTCCTGTTGCTTCTGAAAGTAGAGACTCTCCCGATTACAATGGTGTGCGTACTTTTCCCCTAGGCCTTTCCAGTTATTGGTTTCGAGTATCAGACTCGCGAAAATTTTGATGGTTTCTAAACCATTCCTTAACTTCAAATTCCCATATCTGGCGAATGGATTGACGAACTCGAGATATTCCTGTTGCATCTGAATGTAGAAACTCGCCCGATTACAATGGTGTGTCTACTTTTCCCCTATGCCATTCCGGTTATTGGTTTCGAGTATCAGACTTGCGAAAGTTTTGATGGTTTCTCAACCATTCCTTAACTTCTAACTCCCATATCTCGCGAACCGATTGACGAACTCGAGATATTCCTGTTGCATCTGAAAGCAGAAACTCGCCCGATTACAACGGTATGTGTATTTTTGCCCTAGGCCATTCCGGTTATTGGTTTCGAGTACCAGACTTGCGAAAGTTTTGATGGTTTCTCAACCATTCCTTAACTTCTAACTCCCATATCTCGCGAACGGATTGACGAACTCCAGAAATTCCTGTTGCATATGAAAGCAGAAACTCGCCCGATTACAATGGTGTGTGTACTTTTCCCCTAGGCCATTCCGGTTATTGGTTTCGAGTACCAGACTTGCGAAAGTTTTGATGGTTTCTCAACCATTCCTTAACTTCTAACTCCCATATCTCGCGAACGGATTGACGAACTCGAGATATTCCTGTTGCATCTGAAAGCAGAAACTCGCCCGATTACAACGGTACGTGTATTTTTGCCATAGGCAATAGTAGTTACTGGTTTCTAGTATCAGACTTGCGAAAATTTGGATGGTTTCTCAACCATTCCTTAACTTCAAACTTCCATAACTCGCGAACGGATTGACGAACTCGAGAAATTCCTGTTGCATATGAAAGCAGAAACTCGCCCGATTACAACGGTATGTGTATTTTTGCCCTAGGCAATAGTAGTTATTGGTTTCGAGTATCAGACTTGCGACAATTTTGATGGTTTCTCAACCATTCCTTAGCTTCAAATTCCCATATCTGGCGAACGAATTGACGAACTCGAGATATTCCTGTTGCATCTGAAAGTAGAAACTCGCCCGATTACAGTGGTGTGTGTTCTTTTCCCCTATGCCATTGCAGTTATTGGTTTCGAGTATCAGACTTGCGAAAGTTTTGATGGTTTCTCAACCATTCCTTAACTTCAAACTCCCATATCTCGCGAACGGATTGACGAACTCGAGAAATTCCTTTTGCATCTGAAAGCAGAAACTCGCCCGATTACAACGGTATGTGTATTTTTGCCCTAGGCAATAGTAGTTATTGGTTTCGAGTATCAGACTTGCGAAAATTTGGATGGTTTCTCAAACATTCCTTAACTTCTAACTCCCATATCTCGCGAACGGATTGACGAACTCGAGAAATTCCTGTTGCATCTGAAAGCAGAAACTCGCCCGATCACAACGGTGTGTGTACTTTTCCACTAGGCCATTCCAGTTATTGGTTTCGAGTATCAGACTTGCGAAAATTTTGATGGTTTCTCAACCATTCCTTAACTTCAAACTTCCATATCTCGCGAACGGCTTGACGAACTCCAGAAATTCCTGTTGCATATGAAAGCAGAAACTCGCCCGATTACAATGGTGTGTGTACTTTTCCCCTAGGCCATTCCGGTTATTGGTTTCGAGTACCAGACTTGCGAAAGTTTTGATGGTTTCTCAACCATTCCTTAACTTCTAACTCCCATATCTCGCGAACGGATTGACGAACTCGAGATATTCCTGTTGCATCTGAAAGCAGAAACTCGCCCGATTACAACGGTACGTGTATTTTTGCCATAGGCAATAGTAGTTACTGTTTTCTAGTATCAGACTTGCGAAAATTTGGATGGTTTCTCAACCATTCCTTAACTTCAAACTTCCATAACTCGCGAACGGATTGACGAACTCGAGAAATTCCTGTTGCATATGAAAGCAGAAACTCGCCCGATTACAACGGTATGTGTATTTTTGCCCTAGGCAATAGTAGTTATTGGTTTCGAGTATCAGACTTGCGACAATTTTGATGGTTTCTCAACCATTCCTTAGCTCCAAATTCCCATATCTGGCGAACGAATTGACGAACTCGAGATATTCCTGTTGCATCTGAAAGTAGAAACTCGCCCGATTACAATGGTGTGTGTTCTTTTCCCCTATGCCATTGCAGTTATTGGTTTCGAGTATCAGACTTGCGAAAGTTTTGATGGTTTCTCAACCATTCCTTAACTTCAAACTCCCATATCTCGCGAACGGATTGACGAACTCGAGAAATTCCTGTTGCATCTGAAAGCAGAAACTCGCCCGATTACAACGGTATGTGTATTTTTGCCCTAGGCAATAGTGGTTACTGGTTTCTAGTATCAGACTTGCGAAAATTTTGATGGTTTCTCAACCATTACTTAACTTCAAACTCCCATATGTCGCGAACGGATTGACGAACTCGAGATATTCCTGTTGCACCTGAAAGTAGAAACTCGCCCGATTACAGTGGTGTGTGTACTTTTCCCCTAGGCCATTCCAGTTATTGGTTTCGAGTATCAGACTTGCGAAAATTTTGATGGTTTCTCAACCATTCCTTAACTTCAAACTCCCATATTTCGCGAACGGATTCACGAACTCGAGAAATTCCTGTTGCATCTGAAAGCAGATACTCGCCCGATTACAATGGTGTGTGTATTATTCCCCTAGGCCATAGTAGTTATTGTTTTCGAGTATCAGACTTGCGAAAATTTTGATGGCTTCTCAACCATTCCTTAACTTCAAACTCCCATATCTCGCGAACGGATTGACGAACTCGAGAAATTCCTGTTGCATCTGAAAGCAGAAACTCGGCCGATTACAATGGTGTGTGTATTATTCCCCTAGGCCATAGTAGTTATTGTTTTCGAGTATCAGACTTGCGAAAATTTTGATGGCTTCTCAACCATTCCTTAACTTCAAACTCCCATATCTCGCGAACGGATTGACGAACTCGAGAAATTCCTGTTGCATCTGAAAGCAGAAACTCGCCCAATTGCAATGGTATGTGTATTTTTGCCCTAGGCCATAGTTGTTATTGGTTTCTAGTATCAGACTTGCGAAGATTTTGATGGTTTCTCAACCATTCCTTAACTTCAAACTCCCATATCTCGCGAACGGATTGACGAACTCGAGATATTCCTGTTGCATCTGAAAGCAGAAACTCGCCCGTTTACAACGGTATGTGTATTTTTGCCCTAGGCAATAGTAGTTATGGTTTCGAGTATCAGACTTGCGAAAATTTTGATGGTTTCTCAACCATTCCTTAACTTCTAACTCCCATATCTCGCGAACGGATTGACGAGCTCGAGAAATTCCTGTTGCATCTGAAAGTAGAAACTCGCCCGATTACAATGGTGTGTGTACTTTTCCCCTAGGCCATAGTAGTTATTGGTATCGAGTATCAGACTTGCGAAAGTTTTCATGGTTTCTCAACCATTCCTTAACTTCAAACTACCATATCTCGCGAACGGATTGACGAACTTGAGAAATTCCTGTTGCATCTGAAAGCAGAAACTCGGCCGATTACAATGGTATGTGTATTTTTGACCTAGGCCATAGTAGTTATTGGTTACGAGTATCAGACTTGCGAAAATTTTGATGGTTTCTCAACCATTACTTAACTTCAAACTCCCATATGTCGCGAACGGATTGACGAACTCGAGAAATTCCTGTTGCATCTGAAAGTAGAAACTCGCCCGATTACAAAGATATGTGTATTTTTCCCCTAGGCCTTTGTAGTTATTGGTTTCGTGTATCAGACTTGGAAAATTTTGATGGTTTCTCAACCATTCCTTAACTTCAAACTCCCATATCTCGCGAACGGATTGACGAGCTCGAGAAATTCCTGTTGCATCTGAAAGTAGAAACTCCCCCGATTACAATGGTGTGTGTACTTTTCCCCTAGGCCATAGTAGTTATTGGTATCGAGTACCAGACTTGCGAAAGTTTTCATGGTTTCTCAACCATTCCTTAACTTCAAACTACCATATCTCGCGAACGCATTGACGAACCCGAGAAATTCCTGTTGCATCTTAAAGTAGAAACTCGGCCGATTACAATGGTATGTGTATTTTTGCCCTAGGCCATAGTAGTTATTGGTTACGAGTATCAGACTTGCGAAAATTTTGATGGTTTCTCAACCATTACTTAACTTCAAACTCCCATATGTCGCGAACGGATTGACGAACTCGAGATATTCCTGTTGCACCTGAAAGTAGAAACTCGCCCGATTACAGTGGTGTGTGTACTTTTCCCGTAGGCCATTCCAGTTATTGGTTTCGAGTATCAGACTTGCGAAAATTTTGATGGTTTCTCAACCATTCCTTAACTTCAAACTCCTATATCTCGCGATCGGATTGACGAACTCGAGATATTCCTGTTGCATTTGAAAGCAGATACTCGCCCGATTACAATGGTCTCTGTATTTTTGTCCTAGGCAATAGTAGTTATTGGTTTCGAGTATCAGACTTGCGAAAATTTTGATGGTTTCTCAACCATTCCTTAACTTCAAACTCCCATATCTCGCGAACGGATTGACGAACTCGAGAAATTCCTGTTGCATCTGAAAGCAGATATTCGCCCGATTACAACGGTCTGTGTATTTTTCCCCTATTCCATAGTAGTTATTGGTTTCGAGTATCTAACTTTCGAAAATTTTGAGGGTTTCTCAACCATTCCTTAATTTCAAATTCCCATATCCCGCGATCGGATTGACAAACTCGAGAAATTCCTGTTGCATCTGAAAGCAGAAACTCGCCCGATTACAACGGTATGTGTATTTTTGCCCTAGGCCATTCCAGTTATTGGTTTCGAGTATCAGACTTGCGATAATTTTGATGGTTTCTCAACCATTCCTTAACTTCAAACTCCCATATCTCGCGAACGGATTGACGAACTCGAGAAATTCCTGTTGCATCTGAAAGCAGATACTCGCCCAATTGCAATGGTATGTGTATTTTTGCCCTAGGCAATAGTGGTTACTGGTTTCTAGTATCAGACTTGCGAAAATTTTGATGGTTTCTCAACCATTACTTAACTTCAAACTCCCATATGTCGCGAACGGATTGACGAACTCGAGATATTCCTGTTGCACCTGAAAGTAGAAACTCGCCCGATTACAGTGGTGTGTGTACTTTTCCCCTAGGCCATTCCAGTTATTGGTTTCGAGTATCAGACTTGCGAAAATTTTGATGGTTTCTCAACCATTCCTTAACTTCAAACTCCCATATTTCGCGAACGGATTCACGAACTCGAGAAATTCCTGTTGCATCTGAAAGCAGATACTCGCCCGATTACAATGGTGTGTGTATTATTCCCCTAGGCCATAGTAGTTATTGTTTTCGAGTATCAGACTTGCGAAAATTTTGATGGCTTCTCAACCATTCCTTAACTTCAAACTCCCATATCTCGCGAACGGATTGACGAACTCGAGAAATTCCTGTTGCATCTGAAAGCAGAAACTCGGCCGATTACAATGGTGTGTGTATTATTCCCCTAGGCCATAGTAGTTATTGTTTTCGAGTATCAGACTTGCGAAAATTTTGATGGCTTCTCAACCATTCCTTAACTTCAAACTCCCATATCTCGCGAACGGATTGACGAACTCGAGAAATTCCTGTTGCATCTGAAAGCAGAAACTCGCCCAATTGCAATGGTATGTGTATTTTTGCCCTAGGCCATAGTTGTTATTGGTTTCTAGTATCAGACTTGCGAAGATTTTGATGGTTTCTCAACCATTCCTTAACTTCAAACTCCCATATCTCGCGAACGGATTGACGAACTCGAGATATTCCTGTTGCATCTGAAAGCAGAAACTCGCCCGTTTACAACGGTATGTGTATTTTTGCCCTAGGCAATAGTAGTTATGGTTTCGAGTATCAGACTTGCGAAAATTTTGATGGTTTCTCAACCATTCCTTAACTTCTAACTCCCATATCTCGCGAACGGATTGACGAGCTCGAGAAATTCCTGTTGCATCTGAAAGTAGAAACTCGCCCGATTACAATGGTGTGTGTACTTTTCCCCTAGGCCATAGTAGTTATTGGTATCGAGTATCAGACTTGCGAAAGTTTTCATGGTTTCTCAACCATTCCTTAACTTCAAACTACCATATCTCGCGAACGGATTGACGAACTTGAGAAATTCCTGTTGCATCTGAAAGCAGAAACTCGGCCGATTACAATGGTATGTGTATTTTTGCCCTAGGCCATAGTAGTTATTGGTTACGAGTATCAGACTTGCGAAAATTTTGATGGTTTCTCAACCATTACTTAACTTCAAACTCCCATATGTCGCGAACGGATTGACGAACTCGAGAAATTCCTGTTGCATCTGAAAGTAGAAACTCGCCCGATTACAAAGATATGTGTATTTTTCCCCTAGGCCTTTGTAGTTATTGGTTTCGTGTATCAGACTTGGAAAATTTTGATGGTTTCTCAACCATTCCTTAACTTCAAACTCCCATATCTCGCGAACGGATTGACGAGCTCGAGAAATTCCTGTTGCATCTGAAAGTAGAAACTCCCCCGATTACAATGGTGTGTGTACTTTTCCCCTAGGCCATAGTAGTTATTGGTATCGAGTACCAGACTTGCGAAAGTTTTCATGGTTTCTCAACCATTCCTTAACTTCAAACTACCATATCTCGCGAACGCATTGACGAACCCGAGAAATTCCTGTTGCATCTTAAAGTAGAAACTCGGCCGATTACAATGGTATGTGTATTTTTGCCCTAGGCCATAGTAGTTATTGGTTACGAGTATCAGACTTGCGAAAATTTTGATGGTTTCTCAACCATTACTTAACTTCAAACTCCCATATGTCGCGAACGGATTGACGAACTCGAGATATTCCTGTTGCACCTGAAAGTAGAAACTCGCCCGATTACAGTGGTGTGTGTACTTTTCCCGTAGGCCATTCCAGTTATTGGTTTCGAGTATCAGACTTGCGAAAATTTTGATGGTTTCTCAACCATTCCTTAACTTCAAACTCCTATATCTCGCGATCGGATTGACGAACTCGAGATATTCCTGTTGCATCTGAAAGCAGATACTCGCCCGATTACAATGGTCTCTGTATTTTTGTCCTAGGCAATAGTAGTTATTGGTTTCGAGTATCAGACTTGCGAAAATTTTGATGGTTTCTCAACCATTCCTTAACTTCAAACTCCCATATCTCGCGAACGGATTGACGAACTCGAGAAATTCCTGTTGCATCTGAAAGCAGATATTCGCCCGATTACAACGGTCTGTGTATTTTTCCCCTATTCCATAGTAGTTATTGGTTTCGAGTATCTAACTTTCGAAAATTTTGAGGGTTTCTCAACCATTCCTTAATTTCAAATTCCCATATCCCGCGATCGGATTGACAAACTCGAGAAATTCCTGTTGCATCTGAAAGCAGAAACTCGCCCGATTACAACGGTATGTGTATTTTTGCCCTAGGCCATTCCAGTTATTGGTTTCGAGTATCAGACTTGCGATAATTTTGATGGTTTCTCAACCATTCCTTAACTTCAAACTCCCATATCTCGCGAACGGATTGACGAACTCGAGAAATTCCTGTTGCATCTGAAAGCAGATACTCGCCCAATTGCAATGGTATGTGTATTTTTGCCCTAGGCCATAGTTGTTATTGGATTCTAGTATCACACTTGCGAAAATTTTGATGGTTTCTCAACCATTCCTTAGCTTCAAATTCCCATATCTGGCGAACGGATTGACGAACTCGAGAAATTCCTGTTGCATCTGAAAGCAGATACTCGCCCGATTACAATGGTGTGTGTATTTTTCCCCTAGGCCGTAGTAGTTATTGGTTTTGAGTATCACACTTGCGAAAATTTTGATGGTTTCTCAACCATTCCTTAACTTCAAACTCCCATATCTCGCGAACGGATTGACGAACTCGAGAAATTCCTGTTGCATCTGAAAGCAGATACTCGCCCGATTACAATGGTCACTGTATTTTTGCTCTAGGCAATAGTAGTTATTGGTTTCGAGTATCAGACTTGCGAAAATTTTGATGGTTTCTCAAACATTCCTTAGCTTCAAATTCCCATATCTGGCGAACGGATTGACGAACTCGAGATATTCCTGTTGCATCTGAATGTAGAAACTCGTCCGAATACAATGGTGTGTGTACTTTTCCCCTAGGCCATTCCAGTTATTGGTTTCGAGTATCAGACTTGCGAAAGTTTTGATGGTTTCTCTACCATTCCTTAACTTCAAACTCCCATATCTCGCGAACGGATTGACGAACTCGAGAAATTCCTGTTGCATCTGAAAGCAGAAACTCGCCCGATTACAACGGTATGTGTATTTTTGCCCTAGGCCATTCCAGTTATTGGTTTCGAGTATCAGACTTGCGAAAATTTTGATGGTTTCTCAACCATTCCTTAACTTCAAACTCCCATATCTCGCGAACGGATTGACGAACTCGAGAAATTCCTGTTGCATCTGAAGGTAGAAGCTCGCCGGATTACAACGGTATATGTATTTTTGCCCTAGGCAGTTGTAGTTATTGGTTTCGAGTATCAGACTTGCGAAAACTTTGGTGGTTTCTCAACCATTCCTTAACTTCAAACTCCCATATCTCGCGAACTGATTGACGAACTCGAGAAATACCTGTTGCATCTGAAATCAGAAACTCGCCCGATTACAGTGGTATGTGTATTTTTGCCCTAGGCCATAGTAGTTATTGGTTTCGAGTATCAGACTTACTAAAATTTTGATGGTTTCTCAACCATTCCTTTATTTCAAGCTCCCATAAATCGCGAACGGATTGACGAACTCGAGAAATTACAGTTGCATCTGAAAGCAGAAACTCGCCCGATTACAATGGTGTGTGTATTTTTGCCCTAGGCCACACTAGTTATTGGTTTCGAGTATCAGACTTGCGAAAATTTTGATGGCTTCTCAACCATTCCTTAACTTCAAACTCCCATATCTCGCGAACGGATTAACGAACTCGAGAAATTCCTGTTGCATCTGAAAGCAAAAACTCGCCCGATTACAACGGTATGTGTATTTTTGCCCTAGGGAGTTGTAGTTATTGGTTTCGAGTATCAGACTTGCGAAAATTTTGAGGGATCCTCAAGCATTCCTTAACTTCAAACTCCCATATCTCGCGAACGGATTGACGAACTAGAGAAATTCCAGTTGCATCTGAAAGCAGAAACTCGCCCGATTACGATGCTGTGTGTACTTTTCCCCTAGGCCATTCCAGTTATTGGTTATCCAGTATCAGACTAGCGAAAATTTTAATGGTTTCTCAACCATTCCTTAACTTCAAACTCCCATATTTCGCGAACGGATTGACGAACTCCAGAAATTCCTGTTGCATCTGAAAGCAGAAACTCGCCCGATTACAATGGCATGTGTACTTTTCCCCTAGGCCAATCCAGTTATTGGTTTCGAGTATCAGACTAGCGAAAATTTTGGTGGTTTCTCAACCATTCCTTAGCTTCAAACTCCCATATCTCGCGCACGGATTGACGAACTCGAGAAATTCCTGTTGCATCTGAAAGCAGAAACTCGCCCGATTACAACGGTATGTGTATTTTTGCCTTAGGTAGTAGTACTTATTGGTTTCGAGTACCAGACTTGCGAAAATTTTGATGGCTTCTCAACCATTCCTTAACTTCAAACTCCCATATCTCGAGAACGGATTGACGAACTCGAGAAATTCCTGTTGCATCTGAAAGCAGATACTCGCCCGATTACAATGGTCACTGTATTTTTGCCCTAGGCAATAGTAGTTATTGGTTTCGAGTATCAGACTTGCGAAAATTTTGATGGTTTCTCAAACATTCCTTAGCTTCAAATTCCCATATCTGGCGAACGGATTGACGAACTCGAGATATTCCTGTTGCATCTGAATGTAGAAACTCGTCCGAATACAATGGTGTGTGTACTTTTCCCCTAGGCCATTCCAGTTATTGGTTTCGAGTATCAGACTTGCGAAAGTTTTGATGGTTTCTCTACCATTCCTTAACTTCAAACTCCCATATCTCGCGAACGGATTGACGAACTCGAGAAATTCCTGTTGCATCTGAAAGCAGAAACTCGCCCGATTACAACGGTATGTGTATTTTTGCCCTAGGCCATTCCAGTTATTGGTTTCGAGTATCAGACTTGCGAAAATTTTGATGGTTTCTCAACCATTCCTTAACTTCAAACTCCCATATCTCGCGAACGGATTGACGAACTCGAGAAATTCCTGTTGCATCTGAAGGTAGAAGCTCGCCGGATTACAACGGTATATGTATTTTTGCCCTAGGCAGTTGTAGTTATTGGTTTCGAGTATCAGACTTGCGAAAACTTTGGTGGTTTCTCAACCATTCCTTAACTTCAAACTCCCATATCTCGCGAACTGATTGACGAACTCGAGAAATACCTGTTGCATCTGAAATCAGAAACTCGCCCGATTACAGTGGTATGTGTATTTTTGCCCTAGGCCATAGTAGTTATTGGTTTCGAGTATCAGACTTACTAAAATTTTGATGGCTTCTCAACCATTCCTTAACTTCAAACTCCCATATCTCGCGAACGGATTAACGAACTCGAGAAATTCCTGTTGCATCTGAAAGCAAAAACTCGCCCGATTACAACGGTATGTGTATTTTTGCCCTAGGGAGTTGTAGTTATTGGTTTCGAGTATCAGACTTGCGAAAATTTTGAGGGATCCTCAAGCATTCCTTAACTTCAAACTCCCATATCTCGCGAACGGATTGACGAACTAGAGAAATTCCAGTTGCATCTGAAAGCAGAAACTCGCCCGATTACGATGCTGTGTGTACTTTTCCCCTAGGCCATTCCAGTTATTGGTTATCCAGTATCAGACTAGCGAAAATTTTAATGGTTTCTCAACCATTCCTTAACTTCAAACTCCCATATTTCGCGAACGGATTGACGAACTCGAGAAATTCCTGTTGCATCTGAAAGCAGAAACTCGCCCGATTACAATGGCATGTGTACTTTTCCCCTAGGCCAATCCAGTTATTGGTTTCGAGTATCAGACTAGCGAAAATTTTGGTGGTTTCTCAACCATTCCTTAGCTTCAAACTCCCATATCTCGCGCACGGATTGACGAACTCGAGAAATTCCTGTTGCATCTGAAAGCAGAAACTCGCCCGATTACAACGGTATGTGTATTTTTGCCTTAGGTAGTAGTACTTATTGGTTTCGAGTACCAGACTTGCGAAAATTTTGATGGCTTCTCAACCATTCCTTAACTTCAAACTCCCATATCTCGAGAACGGATTGACGAACTCGAGAAATTCCTGTTGCATCTGAAAGCAGATACTCGCCCGATTACAATGGTCACTGTATTTTTGCCCTAGGCAATAGTAGTTATTGGTTTCGAGTATCAGACTTGCGAAAATTTTGATGGTTTCTCAAACATTCCTTAGCTTCAAATTCCCATATCTGGCGAACGGATTGACGAACTCGAGATATTCCTGTTGCATCTGAATGTAGAAACTCGTCCGAATACAATGGTGTGTGTACTTTTCCCCTAGGCCATTCCAGTTATTGGTTTCGAGTATCAGACTTGCGAAAGTTTTGATGGTTTCTCTACCATTCCTTAACTTCAAACTCCCATATCTCGCGAACGGATTGACGAACTCGAGAAATTCCTGTTGCATCTGAAAGCAGAAACTCGCCCGATTACAACGGTATGTGTATTTTTGCCCTAGGCCATTCCAGTTATTGGTTTCGAGTATCAGACTTGCGAAAATTTTGATGGTTTCTCAACCATTCCTTAACTTCAAACTCCCATATCTCGCGAACGGATTGACGAACTCGAGAAATTCCTGTTGCATCTGAAGGTAGAAGCTCGCCGGATTACAACGGTATATGTATTTTTGCCCTAGGCAGTTGTAGTTATTGGTTTCGAGTATCAGACTTGCGAAAACTTTGGTGGTTTCTCAACCATTCCTTAACTTCAAACTCCCATATCTCGCGAACTGATTGACGAACTCGAGAAATACCTGTTGCATCTGAAATCAGAAACTCGCCCGATTACAGTGGTATGTGTATTTTTGCCCTAGGCCATAGTAGTTATTGGTTTCGAGTATCAGACTTACTAAAATTTTGATGGTTTCTCAACTATTCCTTTATTTCAAGCTCCCATAAATCGCGAACGGATTGACGAACTCGAGAAATTACAGTTGCATCTGAAAGCAGAAACTCGCCCGATTACAATGGTGTGTGTATTTTTGCCCTAGGCCACACTAGTTATTGGTTTCGAGTATCAGACTTGCGAAAATTTTGATGGCTTCTCAACCATTCCTTAACTTCAAACTCCCATATCTCGCGAACGCATTAACGAACTCGAGAAATTCCTGTTGCATCTGAAAGCAAAAACTCGCCCGATTACAACGGTATGTGTATTTTTGCCCTAGGGAGTTGTAGTTATTGGTTTCGAGTATCAGACTTGCGAAAATTTTGAGGGATCCTCAAGCATTCCTTAACTTCAAACTCCCATATCTCGCGAACGGATTGACGAACTAGAGAAATTCCAGTTGCATCTGAAAGCAGAAACTCGCCCGATTACGATGCTGTGTGTACTTTTCCCCTAGGCCATTCCAGTTATTGGTTATCCAGTATCAGACTAGCGAAAATTTTAATGGTTTCTCAACCATTCCTTAACTTCAAACTCCCATATTTCGCGAACGGATTGACGAACTCGAGAAATTCCTGTTGCATCTGAAAGCAGAAACTCGCCCGATTACAATGGCATGTGTACTTTTCCCCTAGGCCAATCCAGTTATTGGTTTCGAGTATCAGACTAGCGAAAATTTTGGTGGTTTCTCAACCATTCCTTAGCTTCAAACTCCCATATCTCGCGCACGGATTGACGAACTCGAGAAATTCCTGTTGCATCTGAAAGCAGAAACTCGCCCGATTACAACGGTATGTGTATTTTTGCCTTAGGTAGTAGTACTTATTGGTTTCGAGTACCAGACTTGCGAAAATTTTGATGGCTTCTCAACCATTCCTTAACTTCAAACTCCCATATCTCGAGAACGGATTGACGAACTCGAGAAACTCCTGCTGTATCTGAAAGTAGAAGCTCGCCCGATTGCAACGGTATGTGTATTTCTGCCCTAGGCAATAGTAGTTAATGGTTTCGAGTATCAGACTTGCGAAAATTTTGAAGATTTCTCAGCCATTCCTTAACTTCAAACTCCCATATCTAGCGAACGGATTGACGAACTCGAGAAACTCCTGCTGCATCTGAAAGTAGAAGCTCGCCCGATTCCAACGGTATGTGTATTTTTGCCCTAGGCAATAGTAGTTACTGGTTTCGAGTATCACACTTGCGAAAATTTTGGTGGTTCCTCAACCATTCCTTAACTTCAAACTCCCATATCTCGCGAACTGATTGACGAACTCGAGAAATACCTGTTGCATCTGAAATCAGAAACTCGCCCGATTACAGTGGTATGTGTATTTTTGCCCTAGGCCATAGTAGTTATTGGTTTCGAGTATCAGACTTACTAAAATTCTGATGGTTTCTCAACCATTCCTTTATTTCAAGCTCCCATATCTCGCGAACGGATTGACGAACTCGAGAAATTCCAGTTGCATCTGAAAGCAGAAACACGCCCGATTACAATGGTATGTGTATTTTTGCCCTAGGCCACAGTAGTTATTGGTTTCGAGTATCAGACTTGAGAAAATTTTGATGGCTTCTCAACCATTCCTTAACTTCAAACTCCCATATCTCGCGAACGGATTGACGAACTCGAGAAATTCCTGTTGCATCTGAAAGCAAAAATTAGCCCGATTACAACGGTATGTGAATTTTTGCCCTAGGCAGTTGTAGTTATTGGTTTCGAGTATCAGACTTGCGAAAATTTTGATGGCTTCTCAACCATTCCTTAACTTCAAACTCCCATATCTCGCGAACTGATTGACTAACTCGAGAAATACGTGTTGCATCTGAAATCAGAAACTCGACCGATTACAATGGTATGTGTATTTTTGCCCTAGGCCACAGTAGTTATTGGTTTGGAGTATCAGACTTGCGAAAATTTTGATGGCTTGTCAACCATTCCTTAGCTTCAAACACCCATATCTCGCGAACGGATTGACGAACTCGAGAAATTCCTGTTGCATCTGAAAGCAAAAACTCGCCCGATTACAACGGTATGTGTATTTTTGCCTTAGGTAGTAGTACTTATTGGTTTCGAGTATCAGACTTGCGAAAATTTTGATGGTCTCTCAACCATTCCTTAACTTCAAACTCCCATATCTCTCGAACGGATTGACGAACTAGAGAAATTCCAGTTGCATCTGAAAGCAGAAACTCGCCCGATTACAATGGTATGTGTACTTTTCCCCTAGGCCAATCCAGTTATTGGTTTCGAGTATCAGACTAGCGAAAATTTTGGTGGTTTCTCAACCATTCCTTAGCTTCAAACTCCCATATCTCGCGAACGGATTGACGAACTCGAGAAATTCCTGTTGCACCTGAAAGTAGAAACTCGCCCGATTACAACAGTATGTGTATTTTTGCCCTAGGCATTAGTAATTATTGGTTTCGAGTATCAGACTTACTAAATTTTTTGATAGTTTCTCAACCATTCCTTAAGTTCAAATTCCCATATCTCGCGAACGGATTGACGAACTCGAGAAAATCCTGATGCATCTGAAAGTAGAAACTCGCCCGATTACAACGGTGTGTGTATTTTTGCCCTAGGCCACTGTAGTTATTGGTTTCGAGTATCAGACTTGCGAAAATTATGATGGCTTCTCAACCATTCCTTAACTTCAAACTCCCATATCTCGCGAACGGATTGACGAACTCGAGAAATTCCTGTTGCATCTGAAAGCAAAAACTCGCCCGATTACAACGGTATGTGTATTTTTGCCCTAGGCAGTTGTGGTTATTGGTTTCGAGTATCAGACTTGCGAAAATTTTGAGGGATTCTCAACCATTCCTTAACTTCAAACTCCCATATCTCTCGAACGGATTGACGAAATAGAGAAATTCCAGTTGCACCTGAAAGAAGAAACTCGCCCGATTACGATGCTGTGTGTACTTTTCCCCTAGGCCATTCCAGTTATTGGTTTCGAGTATCAGACCAGCGAAAATTTTAATGGTTTCTCAACCATTCCTTAACTTCAAACTCCCATATCTCGCGAACGGATTGACGAACTCGAGAAACTCCTGCTGCATCTGAAAGTAGAAACTCGCCCGATTACAACGGTGTGTGTATTTTTGCCCTAGGCCACTGTAGTTATTGGTTTCGAGTATCAGACTTGCGAAAATTATGATGGCTTCTCAACCATTCCTTAACTTCAAACTCCCATATCTCGCGAACGGATTGACGAACTCGAGAAATTCCAGTTGCATCTGAAAGCAGAAACTCGCCCGATTACAATGGTATGTGTATTTTTGCCCTAGGCCACAGTAGTTATTGGTTTCGAGTATCAGACTTGCGAAAATTTTGATGGCTTCTCAACCATTCCTTAACTTCAAACTCCCATATCTCGCGAACGGATTGACGAACTCGAGAAATTCCTGTTGCATCTGAAAGCAAAAACTAGCCCGATTACAGTGGTATGTGTATTTTTGCCCTAGGCCATAGTAGTTATTGGTTTCGAGTTTCAGACTTACTAAAATTTTGATGGTTTCTCAACCATTCCTTTATTTCAAGCTCCCATATCTCGCGAACGGATTGACGAACTCGAGAAATTCCAGTTGCATCTGAAAGCAGAAACTCGCCCGATTACAATGGTATGTGTATTTTTTCCCTAGGCCACAGTAGTTATTGGTTTCGAGTATCAGACTTGCGAAAATTTTGATGGCTTCTCAACCATTCCTTAACTTCAAACTCCCATATCTCGCGAACGGATTGACGAACTCGAGAAATTCCTGTTGCATCTGAAAGCAAAAACTAGCCCGATTACAACGGTATGTGTATTTTTGCCCTAGGCAGTTGTAGTTATTGGTTTCGAGTATCAGACCAGCGAAAATTTTGAGGGATTCTCAACCATTCCTTAACTTCAAACTCCCATATCTCGCGAACGGATTGACGAACTCGAGAAATACCTGTTGCATCTGAAATCAGAAACTCGCCCGATTACAGTGGTATGTGTATTTTTGCCCTAGGCCATAGTAGTTATTGGTTTCGAGTATCAGACTTACTAAAATTTTGATGGTTTCTCAACCATTCCTTTATTTCAAGCTCCCATATCTCGCGAACGGATTGACGAACTCGAGAAATTCCAGTTGCATCTGAAAGCAGAAACTCGCCCGATTACAACGGTATGTGTATTCTTGCCCTAGGCAGTTGTAGTTATTGGTTTCGAGTATCAGACTTGCGAAAATTTTGAGGGATTCTCAACCATTCCTTAACTTCAAACTCCCATATCTCGCGAACGGATTGACGAACTCGAGAAATACCTGTTGCATCTGAAATCAGAAACTCGCCCGATTACAGTGGTATGTGTATTTTTGCCCTAGGCCATAGTAGTTATTGGTTTCGAGTATCAGACTTGCGAATATTTTGAGGGATTCTCAACCATTCCTTAACTTCAAACTCCCATATCTCGCGAACGGATTGACGAACTCGAGAAATACCTGTTGCATCTGAAATCAGAAACTCGCCCGATTACAGTGGTATGTGTATTTTTGCCCTAGGCCATAGTAGTTATTGGTTTCGAGTATCAGACTTACTAAAATTTTGATGGTTTCTCAACCATTCCTTTATTTCAAGCTCCCATATCTCGCTAACGGATTGACGAACTCGAGAAATTCCAGTTGCATCTGAAAGCAGAAACTCGCCCGATTACAACGGTATGTGTATTCTTGCCCTAGGCAGTTGTAGTTATTGGTTTCGAGTATCAGACTTGCGAAAATTATGATGGCTTCTCAACCATTCCTTGACTTCAAACTCCCATATCTCGCGAACGGATTGACGAACTCGAGAAATTCCTGTTGCATCTGAAAGCAAAAACTCGCCCGATTACAACGATATGTGTATTTTTGCCCTAGGCAGTTGTAGTTATTGGTTTCGAGTATCAGACTTGCGAAAATTTTGAGGGATTCTCAGCCATTCCTTAACTTCAAACCCCCATATCTCGCGAACGGATTGACGACCTAGAGAAATTCCAGTTGCATCTGAAAGCAGAAACTCGCCCGATTACGATGCTGTGTGTACTTTTCCCCTAGGCCATTCCAGTTATTGGTTTCGAGTATCAGACCAGCGAAAATTTTAATGGTTTCTCAACCATTCCTTAACTTCAAACTCCCATATCTCGCGAACAGATTGACGAACTCGAGAAACTCCTGCTGCATCTGAAAGTAGAAGCTCGCCCGATTCCAACGGTATGTGTATTTTTGCCCTAGGCAGTAGTAGTTACTGGTTTCGAGTATCACACTTGCGAAAATTTTGGTGGTTTCTCAACCATTCCTTAACTTCAAACTCCCATATCTCGCGAACTGATTGACGAACTCGAGAAATACCTGTTGCATCTGAAATCAGAAACTCGCCCGATTACAGTGGTATGTGTATTTTTGCCCTAGGCCATAGTAGTTATTGGTTTCGAGTATCAGACCAGCGAAAATTTTAATGGTTTCTCAACCATTCCTTAACTTCAAACTCCCATATCTCGCGAACAGATTGACGAACTCGAGAAACTCCTGCTGCATCTGAAAGTAGAAGCTCGCCCGATTCCAACGGTATGTGTATTTTTGCCCTAGGCAGTAGTAGTTACTGGTTTCGAGTATCACACTTGCGAAAATTTTGATGGTTTCTCAACCATTCCTTTATTTCAAGCTCCCATATCTCGCGAACGGATTGACGAACTCGAGAAATTCCAGTTGCATCTGAAAGCAGAAACTCGCCCGATTACAATGGTATGTGTATTTTGGCCCTAGGCCATAGTAGTTATTGGTTTCGAGCATTAGACTTGCGAAAATTTTGATGGTTTCTCAGCCATTCCTTAACTTCAAACTCCCATATCTCGCGAACGGATTGACGAATTCGAGAAATTCCTGATGCATCTGAAAGCAGAAGCTCGCCCGATTACAATGGGGTGCGTACTTTTCCCCTAGGCCAATCCAGTTATTGGTTTCGAGTATCAGACTAGCGAAAATTTTGGTGGTTTCTCAACCATTCCTTAGCTTCAAACTCCCATATCTCGCGAACGGATTGACGACCTCGAGAAATTCCTGTTGCATCTGAAAGCAGAAACTCGCCCGATTACAACGGTATGTGTATTTTTGCCGTAGGCCATAGTAGTTATTGGTTTCGAGCATTAGACTTGCGAAAATTTTGATGGTTTCTCAGCCATTCCTTAACTTCAAACTCCCATATCTCGCGAACGGATTGACGAATTCGAGAAATTCCTGATGCATCTGAAAGCAGAAGCTCGCCCGATTACAATGGCATGTGTATTTTTGACCTAGGCCACAGTAGTTATTGGTTTCGAGTATCAGACTTGCGAAAATTATGATGGCTTCTCAACCATTCCTTAACTTCAAACTCCCATATCTCGCGAACGGATTGACGAACTCGAGAAATTCCTGTTGCATCTGAAAGCAAAAACTCGCCCGATTACAACGGTATGTGTATTTTTGCCCTAGGCAGTTGTAGTTATTGGTTTCGAGTATCAGACTTGCGAAAATTTTGAGGGATTCTCAACCATTCCTTAACTTCAAACTCCCATATCTCGCGAACGGATTGACGAACTAGAGAAGTTCCAGTTGCATCTGAAAGCAGAAACTCGCCCGATTACGATGCTGTGTGTACTTTCCCCCTAGGCCATTCCAGTTATTGGTTTCGAGTATCAGACCAGCGAAAATTTTAATGGTTTCTCAACCATTCCTTAACTTCAAACTCCCATATCTCGCGAACAGATTGACGAACTCGAGAAACTCCTGCTGCATCTGAAAGTAGAATCTCGCCCGATTCCAACGGTATGTGTATTTTTGCCCTAGGCAATAGTAGTTACTGTTTTCGAGTATCACACTTGCGAAAATTTTGGTGGTTTCTCAACCATTCCTTAACTTCAAACTCCCATATCTCGCGAACTGATTGACGAACTCGAGAAATACCTGTTGCATCTGAAATCAGAAACTCGCCCGATTACAGTGGTATGTGTATTTTTGCCCCAGGCCATAGTAGTTATTGGTTTCGAGTATCAGACTTACTAAAATTTTGATGGTTTCTCAACCATTCCTTTATTTCAAGCTCCCATATCTCGCGAACGGAATGACGAACTCGAGAAATTCCAGTTGCATCTGAAAGCAGACACTCGCCCGATTACAATGGTATGTGTATTTTGGCCCTAGGCCATAGTAGTTATTGGTTTCGAGCATTAGACTTGCGAAAATTTTGATGGTTTCTCAGCCATTCCTTAACTTCAAACTCCCATATCTCGCGAACGGATTGACGAATTCGAGAAATTCCTGATGCATCTGAAAGCAGAAGCTCGCCCGATTACAATGGGGTGCGTACTTTTCCCCTAGGCCAATCCAGTTATTGGTTTCGAGTATCAGACTAGCGAAAATTTTGGTGGTTTCTCAACCATTCCTTAGCTTCAAACTCCCATATCTCGCGAACGGATTGACGACCTCGAGAAATTCCTGTTGCATCTGAAAGCAGAAACTCGCCCGATTACAACGTTATGTGTATTTTTGCCTTAGGCAATTGTACTTATTGGTTTCGAGTATCAGACTTGCGAAAATTTTGATGGTTTCTCAGCCATTCCTTAACTTCAAACTCCCATATCTCGCGAACGGATTGACGAATTCGAGAAATTCCTGATGCATCTGAAAGCAGAAGCTCGCCCAATTACAATGGCATGTGTATTTTTGCCGTAGGCCATAGTAGTAATTGGTTTCGAGCATTAGACTTGCGAAAATTTTGATGGTTTTTCATCCATTCCTTAACTTCAAACTCCCATATCTCGCGAAGGGATTGACGAACTCGAGAAATTCCTGTTGCATCTGAAAGTAGAAACTCGGCCGATTACAATGGGGTGCGTACTTTTCCCCTAGGCTATTCCAGTTATTGGTTTCGAGTATCAGACCAGCGAAAATTTTGATGGTTTCTCAACCATTCCTTAACTTCAAACTCCCATATCTCGCGAACGGATTGACTAACTCGAGAAATTCCTGTTGCACCTGAAAGTAGAAATTCGCCCGATTACAACGGTATGTGTATTTTTGCCCTAGGCATTAGTAATTATTGGTTTCGAGTATCAGACTTACTAAATTTTTTGATAGTTTCTCAACCATTCCTTAACTTCAAATTCCCATATCTCGCGAACGGATTGACGAACTCGAGAAAATCCTGATGCATCTGAAAGTAGAAACTCGCCCGATTACAACGGTATGTGTATTTTTGCCGTAGGCCATAGTAGTTATTGGTTTCGAGCATTAGACTTGCGAAAATTTTGATGGTTTCTCAACCATTCCTTAACTTCAAACTCCCATATCTCGCGAACGGATTGACGAACTCGAGAAATTCCTGTTGCATCTGAAAGTAGAAACTCGGCCGATTACAATGGGGTGCGTACTTTTCCCCTAGGCTATTCCAATTATTGGTTTCGAGTATCAGACTTGCGATAATTATGATGGTTTCTCAGCCATTCCTTAACTTCAAACTCCCATATCTCGCGAACGGATTGACGAATTCGAGAAATTCCTGATGCATCTGAAAGCAGAAGCTCGCCCAATTACAATGGCATGTGTATTTTTGACGTAGGCCATAGTAGTTATTGGTTTCGAGCATTAGACTTGCGAAAATTTTGATGGTTTCTCAACCATTCCTTAACTTCAAACTCCCATATCTCGCGAACGGATTGACGAACTCGAGAAATTCCTGTTGCATCTGAAAGTAGAAACTAGGCCGATTACAATTGGGTGCGTACTTTTCCCCTAGGCTATTCCAGTTATTGGTTTCGAGTATCAGACCAGCGAAAATTTTGATGGTTTCTCAACCATTCCTTAACTTCAAACTCCCATATCTCGCGAACGGATTGACTAACTCGAGAAATTCCTGTTGCACCTGAAAGTAGAAACTCGCCCGATTACAATGGCATGTGTATTTTTGCCGTAGGCCATAGTAGTAATTGGTTTCGAGCATTAGACTTGCGAAAATTTTGATGGTTTTTCATCCATTCCTTAACTTCAAACTCCCATATCTCGCGAAGGGATTGACGAACTCAAGAAATTCCTGTTGCATCTGAAAGTAGAAACTCGGCCGATTACAATGGGGTGCGTACTTTTCCCCTAGGCTATTCCAGTTATTGGTTTCGAGTATCAGACCAGCGAAAATTTTGATGGTTTCTCAACCATTCCTTAACTTCAAACTCCCATATCTCGCGAACGGATTGACTAACTCGAGAAATTCCTGTTGCACCTGAAAGTAGAAATTCGTCCGATTACAACGGTATGTGTATTTTTGCCCTAGGCATTAGTAATTATTGGTTTCGAGTATCAGACTTACTAAATTTTTTGATAGTTTCTCAACCATTCCTTAACTTCAAATTCCCATATCTCGCGAACGGATTGACGAACTCGAGAAAATCCTGATGCATCTGAAAGTAGAAACTCGCCCGATTACAACGGTATGTGTATTTTTGCTGTAGGCCATAGTAGTTATTGGTTTCGAGCATTAGACTTGCGAAAATTTTGATGGTTTCTCAACCATTCCTTAACTTCAAACTCCCATATCTCGCGAACGGATTGACGAACTCGAGAAATTCCTGTTGCATCTGAAAGTAGAAACTCGGCCGATTACAATGGGGTGCGTACTTTTCCCCTAGGCTATTCCAGTTATTGGTTTCGAGTATGAGACCAGCGAAAATTTTGATGGTTTCTCAACCATTCCTTAACTTCAAACTCCCATATCTCGCGAACGGATTGACTAACTCGAGAAATTCCTGTTGCACCTGAAAGTAGAAACTCGCCCGATTACAATGGGGTGCGTACTTTTCCCCTAGGCTATTCCAGTTATTGGTTTCGAGTATCAGACCAGCGAAAATTTTGATGGTTTCTCAACCATTCCTTAACTTCAAACTCCCATATCTTGCGAACGGATTGACGAACTTGAGAAATTCCTGTTGCATCTGAAAGCAGAAACTCGCCCGATTACAACGGTATGCGTATTTTTCCCCTTGGCCATTGTAGTTATTTGTTTCGAGTGTCAGACTTGCGAAAATTTTGATGGCTTCTCAACCATTCCTTAACTTCAAGCTCGCATATCTCGCGAAAGGATTGACGAACTCGAGAAATTCCTGTTGCATCTGAAAGCTGAAGCTCGCCCGATTACAACGGTATGTGTATTTTTGCCCTAGACCATAGTAGTTATTGGTTTCGAGTATTAGATTCCGAAAATTTTGATGGTTTCTCAACCATTCCTTAGCTTCAAACTCCCATATCTCGCGAACGGATTGACGTACTCGAGAAATTCCTGTTGCATCTGAACGTAGAAACTCGCCCGATTACAATGGTGTGTGTGCTTTTCCCCTAATCCATTCCAGTTATAGGTTTCGAGTATCAGACCAGCGAAAATTTTGACGGTTTCTCAACCATTCCTTAACTTCAAACTCCCATATATCGCGAACGGATTGACGAATTTGAGAAATTCCTGTTGCATCTGAATGTAGAACATCGCCCGATTGCAACGGCATGTGTTCTTTTCCCCTAGGCCATTCCAGTTATTCGTTTCTAGCATCAGACTTGCGAAAATTTTGATGGTTTCCCAACCGTCTCTTAACTCCAAACTCCCATATCTCGCGAACGGATTGACGAACTCGAGAAATTCCTGTTGCATCTCAAAGTAGAAAGTCGCCCGATTACAACGGTATGTGTATTTTTGCCTTCGGCAATAGTAGTTACTGGTTTCGAGTATCAGAATTGCGAAAATTTTGATGGTTTGTCAACCGTCTCTTAACTCCAAACTCCCATATCTCGCGAATGGTTTGACGAACTCGAGAAATTGCTGTTGCATCTGAAAGTAGAAACTCGCCCGATTGCAACGGTATGTGTTCTTTTCCCCAAGGCCATTCCAGTTATTCGTTTCTAGCATCAGAATTGCGAAAATATTGATGGTTTCTCAACCGTCTCTTAACTCGAAACTCCCATATCTCGCGAACGGATTGACGAACTCGAGAAATTCCTGTTGCATCTCAAAGTAGAAACTCGCCCGATTACAACGGTATGTGTGCTTTTCCCCTAATCCATTCCAGTTATTGGTTTATAGCATCCGAATAGCGAAAATTTTGATGGTTTCTCAACCATCTCTTAAATCCAAACTCCGATATTTCGCGAACGGTTTGACGAATCCGAAAAATTTCTGTTGCATCTGAAATTAGAAACTCGCCCGTTTACAATGGTGTGTGTACTTTTCCCCTGGGCCATTCCAGTCATTGGTTTCGAGTATCAGACTTGCGAAAATTTTGATGTTTTCTCAACCATTCCGTAACTTCAAACTCCCATATCTCGCGAATGGTTTGACGAACTCGAGAAATTGCTGTTGCATCTGAAAGTAGAAACTCGCCCGATTGCAACGGTATGTGTTCTTTTCCCCAAGGCCATTCCAGTTATTCGTTTCTAGCATCAGAATTGCGAAAATATTGATGGTTTCTCAACCGTCTCTTAACTCGAAACTCCCATATCTCGCGAACGGATTGACGAACTCGAGATATCCCTGTTGCATCTGAAAGCAGATACTCGCCCGATTACAACGGTCTGTGTATTTTTCCCCTAGGTCACTGTAGTTATTGGTTTCGAGTATCAGACTTGCGAAAATTTTGATGGTTTCTCATCCATTCCTTAACTTCTAACTCCCATATCTCGCGAACGGAATGACGAACTCGAGAAATACCTGTTGCATCTGAAAGTAGAAACTCGCCCGATTACAACGCTGTGTGTACTCTTCCCCTAGGCCATTCCAGTTATAGGTTTCGAGTATCAGACCAGCGAAAATTTTGACGGTTTCTCAACCGTTCCTTAAATTCAAACACCCATATCTCGCTAACGGATTGACGAATTTGAGAAATTCCTGTTGCATCTGAATGTAGAACCTCGCCCGATTGCAACGGCATGTGTTCTTTTCCCCTAGGCCATTCCAGTTATTCGTTTCTAGCATCAGACTTGCGAATATTTTGATGGTTTCTCAACCGTCTCTTAACTCCAAACTCCCATATCTCGCGAAAGGACTGACGAACTCGACAAATTCCTGTTGCATCTCAAAGTAGAAAGTCGCCCGATTACAACGGTATGTGTATTTTTGCCTTCGGCAATAGTAGTTACTGGTTTCGAGTATCAGAATTGCGAAAATTTTGATGGTTTGTCAACCGTCTCTTAACTCCAAACTCCCATATCTCGCGAACGGATTGACGAGCTCGAGAAATTCCTGTTGCATCTGAAAGTAGAAACTCGCCCGATTACAAAGGTATGTGTATTTTTGCCCTAGGCCATTCCAGTTATTGGTTTCGAGTATCACACCTGCGAAAATTTTGATGGTTGGTCAAGCATTCCTTAACGTCAAACTCCCATATCTCGCGAACGGATTGACGAACTCGAGAAATTCCTGTTACATCTGAAACTAGAAACTCGCCCCATTACAATGATGTGTGCACTTTTCCCCTAGGCCATTCCAGTTATTGGTTTCGAGTATCAGACTTGCAAAAATTTGGATGGTTTCTCAACCATTCCTTAACTTCAAACTCCCATATCTCGCGAACGGATTGAAGAACTCGATTATTTCCTCTTGCATCTGAAGGTATAAACTCGACAGATTAGAATGGTGTGTGTACTTTTCCCTTAGGTCATTCCAGTTATTCGTTTCTAGCATCAGAATTGCGAAAATTTTGATGGTTTCTCAACCATTCCTTAACTTCAAACTCCCATATCTCGCGAACGGATTGACGAACTCGAGAAATTCCTGTTGCATCTGAAAGTAGAAACTCGCCCGGTTACAAAGGTATGTGTATTTTTCCCCTAGCCCTTTGTAGTTATTTGTTTCGAGTATCAGACTTGCGAAAATTTTGATGGTTTCTCAACCATTCCTTAACTTCAAACTCCCATATCTCGCGAACGGACTGACGAACTCGAGAAATTCCTGTTACATCTGAAAGTAGAAACTCGCCCCATTACAATGGTGTGTGTATTTTTCCCCTAGCCCTTTGTAGTTATTTGTTTCGAGTATCAGACTTGCGAAAATTTTGATGGTTTCTCAACCATTCCTTAACTTCAAACTCCCATATCTCGCGAACGGATTGACGAGCTCGAGAAATTCCTGTTGCATCTGAAAGTAGAAACTCGCCCGATTACAAGGGTATGTGTATTTTTCCCCTAGGCCTTTGTAGTTATTGGTTTCGAGTATCAAACTTGCGAAAATTTTCATGGCTTCTCAACCATTCCTTAACTTCAAACACCCATATCTCGCGAACGGATTGACGACTCGATTATTTCCTGTTGCATCTGAAAGTAGAAAGTCGACCGATAACAATGGTATGTGTATTTTCCCCCAGGTCATTCCAGTTGTTCGTTTCTAGCATCAGAATTGCGAAAATTTTGACGGTTTCTCAACCATTCCTTAACTTCAAGCTCCCATATCTCGTGAACGGTCTGACGAACTCGAGAAATTCCTGTTACATCTAAAAGTAGAAACTCGCCCCATTACAATGGTGTGTGTACTTTTCCCCTAGGTCATTCCAGTTATTCGTTCCTAGCATCAGAATTGCGAAAATTTTGATGGTTTCTCAACCATTCCTTAACTTCAAACTCCCATATCTCGCGAACGGATTGACGAACTCGAGAAATTCCTGTTGCATCTGAAAGTAGAAACTCGGCCCATTACAATGGTGTGTGTACTTTTCCCCTAGGCCATTCCAGTTATTGGTTTCGAGTATCACACTTGCGAAAATTTTGATGGTTTCTCAAGCATTCCTTAACTTCAAACTCCCATATCTCGCGAACGGATTGACGACCTCGATTATTTCCTGTTGCATCTGAAAGTAGAAACTCGACCGATTACAATGGTGTGTGTACTTTTCCCCTAGGTCATTCCAGTTATTCGTTCCTAGCATCAGAATTGCGAAAATTTTGATGGTTTCTCAACCATTCCTTAACTTCAAACTCCCATATCTCGCGAACGGATTGACGAACTCGAGAAATTCCTGTTGAATCTGAAAGTAGAAACTCGCCCCATTACAATGGTGTGTGTACTTTTCCCCTAGGCCATTCCAGTTATTGGTTTCGAGTATCGGACTTGCGAAAATTTTGATGGTTTCTCAAGCATTCCTTAACTTCAAACTCCCATATCTCGCGAACGGATTGATGAACTCGAGAAATTCCTGTTACATCTGAAAGTAGAAACTCGCCCCATTACAATGGTGTGTGTACTTTTCCCCTAGGCCATTCCAGTTATTCGTTTCTAGCATCAGAATTGCGAAAATTTTGATGGTTTCTCAACCATTCCTTAAACTCAAACTCCCATATCTCGCGAACGGATTGACATACTCGAGAAATTCCTGTTGCATCTGAAAGTAGAAACACGCCCAATTACAAAGGTATGTGTATTTTTCCCCTAGGCCACAGTAGTTATTGGTTTCGAGTATCAGACTTGCGAAAATTGTGATTGTTTCTCAAGCATTCCTTAACTTCAAACTCCCATAGCTCGCGAACGGATTGACGAATTCGAGAAATTCCTGTTGCATCTGAATGTAGAAGCCCGCCCGATTACAATGGTGTGTGTACTTTTCCCTCAGGTCATTCCAGTTATTCGTTTCTAGCACTAGAATTGCGAAAATTTTGATTGTTTCTCAACCATTCCTTAACTTCAAACTCCCATATCTCGCGAACGGATTGAAGAACCCGATTATTTCCTGTTGCATCTGAAAGTAGAAACTCGACCGATTAGAATGGTGTGTGTACTTTTCCCCTAGGTCATTCCAGTTATTCGTTTCTAGCATCAGAATTGCGAAAATTTTGCTGGTTTCTCAACCATTCCTTAACTTCAAACTCCCATATCGCGCGAACGGAATGACGAACTCGAGAAATTCCTGTTGCATCTGAATGTAGAAACTCGCCCGATTACAAAGATATGTGTATTTTTCCCCTAGGCCTTTATAGTTATTGGTTTCGAGTATCAGACTTGCGAAAATTTTCATGGCTTCTCAACCATTCTTTAACTTCAAACTCCCATATCTCGCGAACGGATTGACAACTCGAATATTTCCTGTTGCATCTGAAAGCAGAAAGTCGACCGATAACAATGGTGTGTGTACTTTTCCCCCAGGTCATTCCAGTTGTTCGTTTCTAGCATCAGAATTGCGAAAATTTTGACGGTTTCTCAACCATTCCTTAACTTCAAACTCCCATATCTCGCGAACGGATTGTCGAACTCGAGAAATTCCTGTTGCATCTGAAAGTAGAAACTCGCCCGATTGCAAAGGTATGTGTATTTTTCCCCTAGGCCACCGTAGTAATTGGTTTCGAGTACCAGACTTGCGAAAATTTTGATGGTTTCTCAACCGTTCCTTAATTTCAAACTCCCATATCTCGCGAACGGATTGACGAGCTCGAGAAATTCCTGTTGCATTTGAAAGTAGAAACTCGCCCGATTACAAAGGTATGTGTATTTTTCCCCTAGGCCTTTGTAGTTATTGGTTTCGAGTATCAGACTTGCGAAAATTTTCATGGCTTCTCAACCATTCCTTAACTTCAAACACCCATATCTCGCGAACGGATTGACGAACTCGAGAAATTCCTGTTGCATCTGAAAGTAGAAACTCGGCCCATTACAACGGTGTGTGTACTTTTCCCCTAGGCCATTCCAGTTATTGGTTTCGAGTATCACACTTGCGAAAATTTTGATGGTTTGTCAAGCATTCCTTAACTTCAAACTCCCATATCTCGCGAACGGATTGATGAACTCGAGAAATTCCTGTTACATCTGAAAGTAGAAACTCGCCCCATTACAATGGTGTGTGTACTTTTCCCCTAGGCCATTCCAGTTATTCGTTTCTAGCATCAGAATTGCGAAAATTTTGATGGTTTCTCAACCATTCCTTAAACTCAAACTCCCATATCTCGCGAACGGATTGACATACTCGAGAAATTCCTGTTGCATCTGAAAGTAGAAACACGCCCAATTACAAAGGTATGTGTATTTTTCCCCTAGGCCACAGTAGTTATTGGTTTCGAGTATCAGACTTGCGAAAATTGTGATTGTTTCTCAAGCATTCCTTAACTTCAAACTCCCATAGCTCGCGAACGGATTGACGAATTCGAGAAATTCCTGTTGCATCTGAATGTAGAAGCCCGCCCGATTACAATGGTGTGTGTACTTTTCCCTCAGGTCATTCCAGTTATTCGTTTCTAGCACTAGAATTGCGAAAATTTTGATTGTTTCTCAACCATTCCTTAACTTCAAACTCCCATATCTCGCGAGCGGATTGAAGAACCCGATTATTTCCTGTTGCATCTGAAAGTAGAAACTCGACCGATTAGAATGGTGTGTGTACTTTTCCCCTAGGTCATTCCAGTTATTCGTTTCTAGCATCAGAATTGCGAAAATTTTGCTGGTTTCTCAACCATTCCTTAACTTCAAACTCCCATATCTCGCGAACGGAATGACGAACTCGAGAAATTCCTGTTGCATCTGAATGTAGAAACTCGCCCGATTACAAAGATATGTGTATTTTTCCCCTAGGCCTTTATAGTTATTGGTTTCGAGTATCAGACTTGCGAAAATTTTCATGGCTTCTCAACCATTCTTTAACTTCAAACTCCCATATCTCGCGAACGGATTGACAACTCGAATATTTCCTGTTGCATCTGAAAGTAGAAAGTCGACCGATAACAATGGTGTGTGTACTTTTCCCCCAGGTCATTCCAGTTGTTCGTTTCTAGCATCAGAATTGCGAAAATTTTGACGGTTTCTCAACCATTCCTTAACTTCAAACTCCCATATCTCGCGAACGGATTGTCGAACTCGAGAAATTCCTGTTGCATCTGAAAGTAGAAACTCGCCCGATTGCAAAGGTATGTGTATTTTTCCCCTAGGCCACCGTAGTAATTGGTTTCGAGTACCAGACTTGCGAAAATTTTGATGGTTTCTCAACCGTTCCTTAATTTCAAACTCCCATATCTCGCGAACGGATTGACGAGCTCGAGAAATTCCTGTTGCATTTGAAAGTAGAAACTCGCCCGATTACAAAGGTATGTGTATTTTTCCCCTAGGCCTTTGTAGTTATTGGTTTCGAGTATCAGACTTGCGAAAATTTTCATGGCTTCTCAACCATTCCTTAACTTCAAACACCCATATCTCGCGAACGGGTTGAAGAACTCGATTATTTCCTGTTGCATCTGAAAGTAGAAACTCGACCGATTAGAATGGTGTGTGTACTTTTCCCCTAGGTCATTCCAGTTATTCGTTTCTAGCATCAGAATTGCGAAAATTTTGATGGTTTCTCAACCGTTCCTTAATTTCAAACTCCCATATCTCGCGAACGGATTGACGAGCTCGAGAAATTCCTGTTGCATCGGAAAGTAGAAACTCGCCCGATTACAAAGGTATGTGTATTTTTCCCCTAGGCCACAGTAGTTATTGGTTTCGAGTATCAGACTTGCGAAAATATTGATGGTTTCTCAACCGTTCCTTAAGTTCACACTCCCATATCACGCGAACGGATTGACAAACTCAAGAAATTCCTGTTGCATCTGAAAGTAGAAACACGCCCGATTACAAGGGTATATGTATTTTTCCCCTAGGCCCTTGTAGTTTCTGTTTTCGCGTATCTGACTTGCGAAAATTGTGATGGTTTCTCAACCATTCCTTAACTTCAAACTCCCATATCTCGCGAACGGATTGACGAACTCGAGAAATTCCTGTTGCATCTGAAAGTAGAAACTCGCCCGATTACAAAGGTATGTGTATTTTTGCCCTAGGCCATTCCAGTTATTGGTTTCGAGTATCACACCTGCGAAAATTTTGATGGTTGGTCAAGCATTCCTTAACGTCAAACTCCCATATCTCGCGAACGGATTGACGAACTCGAGAAATTCCTGTTACATCTGAAACTAGAAACTCGCCCCATTACAATGATGTGTGCACTTTTCCCCTAGGCCATTCCAGTTATTGGTTTCGAGTATCAGACTTGCAAAAATTTGGATGGTTTCTCAACCATTCCTTAACTTCAAACTCCCATATCTCGCGAACGGATTGAAGAACTCGATTATTTCCTCTTGCATCTGAAGGTATAAACTCGACAGATTAGAATGGTGTGTGTACTTTTCCCTTAGGTCATTCCAGTTATTCGTTTCTAGCATCAGAATTGCGAAATTTTTGATGGTTTCTCAACCATTCCTTAACTTCAAACTCCCATATCTCGCGAACGGATTGACGAACTCGAGAAATTCCTGTTGCATCTGAAAGTAGAAACTCGCCCGGTTACAAAGGTATGTGTATTTTTCCCCTAGCCCTTTGTAGTTATTTGTTTCGAGTATCAGACTTGCGAAAATTTTGATGGTTTCTCAACCATTCCTTAACTTCAAACTCCCATATCTCGCGAACGGACTGACGAACTCGAGAAATTCCTGTTACATCTGAAAGTAGAAACACGCCCCATTACAATGGTGTGTGTATTTTTCCCCTAGCCCTTTGTAGTTATTTGTTTCGAGTATCAGACTTGCGAAAATTTTGATGGTTTCTCAACCATTCCTTAACTTCAAACTCCCATATCTCGCGAACGGATTGACGAGCTCGAGAAATTCCTGTTGCATCTGAAAGTAGAAACTCGCCCGATTACAAGGGTATGTGTATTTTTCCCCTAGGCCTTTGTAGTTATTGGTTTCGAGTATCAAACTTGCGAAAATTTTCATGGCTTCTCAACCATTCCTTAACTTCAAACACCCATATCTCGCGAACGGATTGACGACTCGATTATTTCCTGTTGCATCTGAAAGTAGAAAGTCGACCGATAACAATGGTATGTGTATTTTCCCCCAGGTCATTCCAGTTGTTCGTTTCTAGCATCAGAATTGCGAAAATTTTGACGGTTTCTCAACCATTCCTTAACTTCAAGCTCCCATATCTCGTGAACGGTCTGACGAACTCGAGAAATTCCTGTTACATCTAAAAGTAGAAACTCGCCCCATTACAATGGTGTGTGTACTTTTCCCCTAGGTCATTCCAGTTATTCGTTCCTAGCATCAGAATTGCGAAAATTTTGATGGTTTCTCAACCATTCCTTAACTTCAAACTCCCATATCTCGCGAACGGATTGACGAACTCGAGAAATTCCTGTTGCATCTGAAAGTAGAAACTCGGCCCATTACAATGGTGTGTGTACTTTTCCCCTAGGCCATTCCAGTTATTGGTTTCGAGTATCACACTTGCGAAAATTTTGATGGTTTCTCAAGCATTCCTTAACTTCAAACTCCCATATCTCGCGAACGGATTGACGACCTCGATTATTTCCTGTTGCATCTGAAAGTAGAAACTCGACCGATTACAATGGTGTGTGTACTTTTCCCCTAGGTCATTCCAGTTATTCGTTCCTAGCATCAGAATTGCGAAAATTTTGATGGTTTCTCAACCATTCCTTAACTTCAAACTCCCATATCTCGCGAACGGATTGACGAACTCGAGAAATTCCTGTTGCATCTGAAAGTAGAAACTCGGCCCATTACAACGGTGTGTGTACTTTTCCCCTAGGCCATTCCAGTTATTGGTTTCGAGTATCACACTTGCGAAAATTTTGATGGTTTGTCAAGCATTCCTTAACTTCAAACTCCCATATCTCGCGAACGGATTGATGAACTCGAGAAATTCCTGTTACATCTGAAAGTAGAAACTCGCCCCATTACAATGGTGTGTGTACTTTTCCCCTAGGCCATTCCAGTTATTGGTTTCGAGTATCGGACTTGCGAAAATTTTGATGGTTTCTCAAGCATTCCTTAACTTCAAACTCCCATATCTCGCGAACGGATTGATGAACTCGAGAAATTCCTGTTACATCTGAAAGTAGAAACTCGCCCCATTACAATGGTGTGTGTACTTTTCCCCTAGGCCATTCCAGTTATTCGTTTCTAGCATCAGAATTGCGAAAATTTTGATGGTTTCTCAACCATTCCTTAAACTCAAACTCCCATATCTCGCGAACGGATTGACATACTCGAGAAATTCCTGTTGCATCTGAAAGTAGAAACACGCCCAATTACAAAGGTATGTGTATTTTTCCCCTAGGCCACAGTAGTTATTGGTTTCGAGTATCAGACTTGCGAAAATTGTGATTGTTTCTCAAGCATTCCTTAACTTCAAACTCCCATAGCTCGCGAACGGATTGACGAATTCGAGAAATTCCTGTTGCATCTGAATGTAGAAGCCCGCCCGATTACAATGGTGTGTGTACTTTTCCCTCAGGTCATTCCAGTTATTCGTTTCTAGCACTAGAATTGCGAAAATTTTGATTGTTTCTCAACCATTCCTTAACTTCAAACTCCCATATCTCGCGAACGGATTGAAGAACCCGATTATTTCCTGTTGCATCTGAAAGTAGAAACTCGACCGATTAGAATGGTGTGTGTACTTTTCCCCTAGGTCATTCCAGTTATTCGTTTCTAGCATCAGAATTGCGAAAATTTTGCTGGTTTCTCAACCATTCCTTAACTTCAAACTCCCATATCTCGCGAACGGAATGACGAACTCGAGAAATTCCTGTTGCATCTGAATGTAGAAACTCGCCCGATTACAAAGATATGTGTATTTTTCCCCTAGGCCTTTATAGTTATTGGTTTCGAGTATCAGACTTGCGAAAATTTTCATGGCTTCTCAACCATTCTTTAACTTCAAACTCCCATATCTCGCGAACGGATTGACAACTCGAATATTTCCTGTTGCATCTGAAAGTAGAAAGTCGACCGATAACAATGGTGTGTGTACTTTTCCCCCAGGTCATTCCAGTTGTTCGTTTCTAGCATCAGAATTGCGAAAATTTTGACGGTTTCTCAACCATTCCTTAACTTCACACTCCCATATCTCGCGAACGGATTGTCGAACTCGAGAAATTCCTGTTGCATCTGAAAGTAGAAACTCGCCCGATTGCAAAGGTATGTGTATTTTTCCCCTAGGCCACCGTAGTAATTGGTTTCGAGTACCAGACTTGCGAAAATTTTGATGGTTTCTCAACCGTTCCTTAATTTCAAACTCCCATATCTCGCGAACGGATTGACGAGCTCGAGAAATTCCTGTTGCATTTGAAAGTAGAAACTCGCCCGATTACAAAGGTATGTGTATTTTTCCCCTAGGCCTTTGTAGTTATTGGTTTCGAGTATCAGACTTGCGAAAATTTTCATGGCTTCTCAACCATTCCTTAACTTCAAACACCCATATCTCGCGAACGGGTTGAAGAACTCGATTATTTCCTGTTGCATCTGAAAGTAGAAACTCGACCGATTAGAATGGTGTGTGTACTTTTCCCCTAGGTCATTCCAGTTATTCGTTTCTAGCATCAGAATTGCGAAAATTTTGATGGTTTCTCAACCGTTCCTTAATTTCAAACTCCCATATCTCGCGAACGGATTGACGAGCTCGAGAAATTCCTGTTGCATCGGAAAGTAGAAACTCGCCCGATTACAAAGGTATGTGTATTTTTCCCCTAGGCCACAGTAGTTATTGGTTTCGAGTATCAGACTTGCGAAAATTGTGATTGTTTCTCAACCATTCCTTAACTTCAAACTCCCATAGCTCGCGAACGGATTGACGAATTCGAGAAATTCCTGTTGCATCTGAATGTAGAAGCCCGCCCGATTACAATGGTGTGTGTACTTTTCCCTCAGGTCATTCCAGTTATTCGTTTCTAGCACTAGAATTGCGAAAATTTTGATTGTTTCTCAACCATTCCTTAACTTCAAACTCCCATATCTCGCGAACGGATTGAAGAACCCGATTATTTCCTGTTGCTTCTGAAAGTAGAAACTCGACCGATTAGAATGGTGTGTGTACTTTTCCACTAGGTCATTCCAGTTATTCGTTTCTAGCATCAGAATTGCGAAAATTTTGCTGGTTTCTCAACCATTCCTTAACTTCAAACTCCCATATCTCGCGAACGGAATGACGAACTCGAGAAATTCCTGTTGCATCTGAATGTAGAAACTCGCCCGATTACAAAGATATGTGTATTTTTCCCCTAGGCCTTTATAGTTATTGGTTTCGAGTATCAGACTTGCGAAAATTTTCATGGCTTCTCAACCATTCTTTAACTTCAAACTCCCATATCTCGCGAACGGATTGACAACTCGAATATTTCCTGTTGCATCTGAAAGTAGAAAGTCGACCGATAACAATGGTGTGTGTACTTTTCCCCCAGGTCATTCCAGTTGTTCGTTTCTAGCATCAGAATTGCGAAAATTTTGACGGTTTCTCAACCATTCCTTAACTTCAAACTCCCATATCTCGCGAACGGATTGACGAACTCGAGAAATTCCTGTTGCATCTGAAAGTAGAAACTCGCCCGATTGCAAAGGTGTGCGTATTTTTCCCCTAGGCCACCGTAGTAATTGGTTTCGAGTATCAGACTTGCGAAAATTTTGATGGTTTCTCAACCGTTCATTAATTTCAAACTCCCATATCTCGCGAACGGATTGACGAGCTCGAGAAATTCCTGTTGCATTTGAAAGTAGAAACTCGCCCGATTACAACGGTATGTGTATTTTTCCCCTAGGCCTTTGTAGTTATTGGTTTCGAGTATCAGACTTGCGAAAATTTTCATGGCTTCTCAACCATTCCTTAACTTCAAACACCCATATCTCGCGAACGGGTTGAAGAACTCGATTATTTCCTGTTGCATCTGAAAGTAGAAACTCGACCGATTAGAATGGTGTGTGTACTTTTCCCCTAGGTCATTCCAGTTATTCGTTTCTAGCATCAGAATTGCGAAAATTTTGATGGTTTCTCAACCGTTCCTTAATTTCAAACTCCCATATCTCGCGAACGGATTGACGAGCTCGAGAAATTCCTGTTGCATCGGAAAGTAGAAACTCGCCCGATTACAAAGGTATGTGTATTTTTCCCCTAGGCCATGGTAGTTATTGGTTTCGAGTATCAGACTTGCGAAAATTGTGATGGTCTCTCAACCATTCCTTAACTTCAAACTCCCATATCTCGCGAAGGGATTTTTTTTTTTTTTTTTTTTTTTTTTATACGGGGGGGAAATCTTCGAAAGACCCTCCCGCCGCCTGGGGAGGGGCGGGGGGAGTGTGGGATTCCCCGCGCCCGGAAGGAAACCCAACGGGTGCGGGACCTGCTCACTAAAACCCACCACGGTGGCCATCCTCGCACTATGCAGGGGGAGCACTTGGAACCGAAAACATCATATCATCAGGTGCTCCCCCGTGCAGGGCTCTCGCGCCCGTGTCCTCCCGTTCCAGGGAAGGGAGGGGGTACTTCACCCTCCCTTCCCCGCTTTCTCCTCGGCACTCTGGCGCCCGACGTCGGAGCAGGGCCACACTGCTCCGTCATCCCACTCCCGGGGGCCGCCCGAGGGCGGCCGTGAGTCCCACACTCACGACCGCCCACGGCCCCCATAGCCGCGCCGGAGGCACGGTTCTAGGACCGTGCCGTCGGCGCGGCTGCACCCCGGTTCGTACGCTCCCGAGGGCGGCTCTGGCCTCTCCGCCTTCGAGAGCGTCGCCGTCCCTTATTTCTCCCCCCTTAGGCGACGGGCGGTGGCACGAGACTCAAGGGCTACGTACCCCCGCCCGCCGCTCTCAGGGTGGCCTCCCGGCCCTTCCGGAGGCCTACCCGCCCCCGGCCTCGGACGAGGCCTCTCTCGCAGTCTCCCCCTCTCGCGAATGCGGCTCGCGGCCTCCTTCTGCGAGATTACCTCCTCGCAGAAGGAGGCCACGGCCCGCCACTTCGTCTCGCTGCCGAGCATGGCCCGTACCACGCCCGGCAGCGAGAGATCCGCCCCAATCACGGCCGTGAGGACACGGCGCTCCACCCCCCAGGCTGGACACACCTCGAGGGTGTGTTGCGCCGTGTCCTCGTCCGCTGGACAGTGCCAGCAGCGCGCCGTCTCTTCCACACCGATTCGGCACAGGTACTGTCCGAAGCATCCGTGCCCGGACAGCACCTGCACCAACCGGTAAGTGAGTGAGCCGAAGCGCCTACCCAGCCACTCAAACAGGACCGGCCGGATAGCCCCGACAGTCCTCTGGCCGAACAACGGCTCGGCCAGCCGCTGCTGCCAAAGCTGCAGCATAGACTCCCGGGCCTGGCGCTTGAGGGCCTCCACCTCGCATCCCGCCAGGACCACCCCATCCTGGCGGGCGCGCATGCGGCCCTCGTAGAAAGCCGCATGCACGCCCGCGATCAAGTCCGCCGGGGGTAGCCCTGACAGGACGCTCGCCGCCTCATACGAAACGGTCCGGTACCCCCGGGCGATCCGAAGTGCAAGCCGCCTTTGAACCCGGCGCAGCAATACCTTGCTGCGCCGGGAGGCGGCCAGGTCGCCCGCCCAAACGGGGGCCCCGTATAGGGCCACCGAGTGGACCATTCCCGCGTAGAGGCGGCGAACCCGTTCACTCGGTCCCCGCAGGTTGGGAAGGATACGGCTCAAAGCGCCAGCTGTCCCCTCCAACCGCGGGGCCAGGGCCCGGAAATGGCCCTCGAAGCGCCAGTGGCTGTCGAGGTGAAGTCCCAGATATTTCATCTGAGACCCCACCTCGACGTCTATCTCACCCACCCGGATCAGGGGGGGAGGCGGCTCTCCCCGGGGTCTATACATCCCGAGTACCTCGGTTTTGTGGAGAGCCACCTCCAAACCGATCCCCCTGATCCGGGAGACGACGCGCCGGGCACCGTCCTCGGCGGCCCGAACAGCCCCCCTCCAGTCCCCCCCGACGGCCAACAACAAGGTGTCGTCCGCGTAACACGTCAGGCTGACGCCGTCGGGGAGGTCTTCGGCCCGCAGGACGGTGTCGTACCCGAGGCTCCACAGCAGGGGTCCTAACACCGACCCCTGCGGAACCCCGGAGTACACCGCTCTCCTCTCCGTCCCGCACCGGCCCGGATACTCGATCCACCTGTCGCGGAGGTAGTCCTCGACGACTGCCCTAAGGTAGGCGGGGACTCGATGTTCCTCAAGCCCCCGCCTAATCGCCTCCCAGGGTAGGGTGTTAAACGCATTGGCGATGTCCAAGGACACCGCCAATGCCACCCCACCCCGGGAGACCGCCGAGGCCGAGAGGGACCGGACGCGTCGAATCGCGTCAATCGTCGACCGGCCCTCCCGGAACCCGAACTGGCACTCCGCCAGCCCGGGCCCACCCCGCGACAGGTGCCCGACGATGCGGGCCGCTACGACCCTTTCTAGGAGCTTGCCCACATCGTCGAGCAGGCAAATCGGCCGGTACGCGGACGGAGAGTCCGCGGGCCTACCCTCTTTCTGGAGGAGGACCATTCGGGCCACCTTCCATGCGGTGGGGAATCGCCCCGCCTCCAGGCAGCGGTCGAATAGCTCCCGGAGGCCGTCACCCAGGACGTCCGCGGCCAAGACCCAGACTCGGCCGGGCACTCCCGAAGGACCCGGGGCAGTATCCTTCGCCCCGAGTCTTCGGATGGCCGCGGCTAATCTCGCGAAGGGATTGACGAACTCGAGAAATTCCTGTTGCATCTGAAGGTAGAAACTCGCCCCATTACAATGGTGTGTGTACTTTTCCCCTAGGCCATTCCAGTTGTTCGTTTCTAGCATCCTAATTGCGAAAATTTTGACGGTTTCTCAACCATTCCTTAACTTCAAACTTCCATATCTCGCGAACGGATTGACGAGCTCGAGAAATTCCTGTTGCATCTGAAAGTAGAAACTCGCCCGATTACAAAGGTATGTGTATTTTTCCCCTAGGCCTTTGTAGTTATTGGTTTCGAGTATCAGACTTGCGAAAATTTTGACGGTTTCTCAACCATTCCTTAATTTCAAACTCCGCTATCTCGCGAACGGATTGACGAGCTCGAGAAATTCCTGTTGCATCTGAAAGTAGAAACTCGCCCGATTGCAAAGGTATGTGTATTTTTCCCCTAGGCCGTTGTAGTTATTGGTTTCGAGTATCAGACTTGGGGAAATTTTGATGGTTTCTCAACCATTCCTTAACTTCAAACTCCCATATCTCGCGAACGGATTGACGAACTCGAGAAATTCCTGTTGCATCTGAAAGTAGAAGCTCGCCCAATTACAACGGTATGTGTATTTTTCCCCTAGGCCACAGTAGTTATTCGTTTCAAGTATCACACTTGCGAAAATTGTGATTGTTTCTCAACCATTCCTTAACTTCAAACTCCCATATCTCGCGAACGGATTGACGAACACGAGAAATTCCGGTTGCATCTGGAAGAAGAAACTCTCCCGATTACAACGGTATGTGTATTTTTCCCCTAAGCCTTTGTAGTTATTGGATTCGAGTATCAGACTTGCGAAAATTTTGATGGTTTCTCAACCGTTCCTTAATTTCAAACTTCCACATCTCGCGAACGGATTGACGAGTTGGAGAAATTCCTGTTGCATCTGAAAGTAGAAACTCGCCCGATTACAAAGGTACGTATATTTTTCCCCTAGCCCTTTGTTGTTATTTGTTTCGAGTATCAGACTTGCGAAAATTTTGATGGTTTCTCAACCATTCCTTAACTTCAAACTCCCATATCTCGCGAACGGATTGACGAACTCGAGAAATTCCTGTTGCATCTGAAAGTAGAAACTCGCCCGATTACAATGGTATGTGTATTTTTCCCCTAGGCCACCGTAGTAATTGGTTTCGAGTATCAGACTTGCGAAAATTTTGATGGTTTCTCAACCGTTCCTTAATTTCAAACTCCCATATCTCGCGAACGGATTGACGAGCTCGAGAAATTCCTGTTGCATCTGAAAGTAGAAACTCGCCCAATTACAAAGGTATGTGTATTTTTCCCCCAAGCCTTTGTAGTTATTGGTTTCGAGTATCCGACCTGCGAAAATTTTGATGGTTTCTCAACCGTTCCTTAATTTCAAACTTCCATATCTCGTGAACGGATTGACGAGCTCCAGAAATTCCTGTTGCATCTGAAAGTAGAAACTCGCCCGATTACAATGGTATGTGTATTTTTCCCCTAGGCCACAGTAGTAATTGGTTTCGAGTATCAGACTTGCGAAAATTTTGTTGGTTTCTCAAGCATTCCTTAACTTCAAACTCCCATATCTCGCGAACGGATTGACGAGCTCGAGAAATTCCTGCTGCATCTGAAAGTAGAAGCTCGCCCAATTACAACGGTATGTGTATTTTTCCCCTAGGCCACAGTAGTTATTGGTTTCAAGTATCACACTTGCGAAAATTGTGATTGTTTCTCAACCATTCCTTAACTTCAAACTCCCATATCTCGCGAACGCATTGACGAACACGAGAAATTCCTATTGCATCTGAAAGTAGAAACTCCACCGATTACAAAGGTATGTGTATTTTTGCCCTAGGCCATTCCAGTTATTGGTTTCGAGTATCACACTTGCGAAAATTTTGATGGTTTGTCAAGCATTCCTTAACTTCAAACTCCCATATCTCGCGAACGGATTGACGAGTTGGAGAAATTCCTGTTGCATCTGAAAGTAGAAACTCGCCCGATTACAAAGGTATGTATATTTTTCCCCTAGCCCTTTGTTGTTATTTGTTTCGAGTATCAGACTTGCGAAAATTTTGATGGTTTCTCAACCATTCCTTAACTTCAAACTCCCATATCTCGCGAACGGATTGACGAACTCGAGAAATTCCTGTTGCATCTGAAAGTAGAAACTCGCCCGATTACAATGGTATGTGTATTTTTCCCCTAGGCCACCGTAGTAATTGGTTTCGAGTATCAGACTTGCGAAAATTTTGATGGTTTCTCAACCGTTCCTTAATTTCAAACTCCCATATCTCGCGAACGGATTGACGAGCTCGAGAAATTCCTGTTGCATCTGAAAGTAGAAACTCGCCCAATTACAAAGGTATGTGTATTTTTCCCCCAAGCCTTTGTAGTTATTGGTTTCGAGTATCCGACCTGCGAAAATTTTGATGGTTTCTCAACCGTTCCTTAATTTCAAACTTCCATATCTCGTGAACGGATTGACGAGCTCCAGAAATTCCTGTTGCATCTGAAAGTAGAAACTCGCCCGATTACAATGGTATGTGTATTTTTCCCCTAGGCCACAGTAGTAATTGGTTTCGAGTATCAGACTTGCGAAAATTTTGTTGGTTTCTCAAGCATTCCTTAACTTCAAACTCCCATATCTCGCGAACGGATTGACGAGCTCGAGAAATTCCTGCTGCATCTGAAAGTAGAAGCTCGCCCAATTACAACGGTATGTGTATTTTTCCCCTAGGCCACAGTAGTTATTGGTTTCAAGTATCACACTTGCGAAAATTGTGATTGTTTCTCAACCATTCCTTAACTTCAAACTCCCATATCTCGCGAACGCATTGACGAACACGAGAAATTCCTATTGCATCTGAAAGTAGAAACTCCACCGATTACAAAGGTATGTGTATTTTTGCCCTAGGCCATTCCAGTTATTGGTTTCGAGTATCACACTTGCGAAAATTTTGATGGTTTGTCAAGCATTCCTTAACTTCAAACTCCCATATCTCGCGAACGGATTGACGAACTCGAGAAATTCCTGTTACATCTGAAAGTAGAAACTCGCCCCATTACAATGGTGTGTGTACTTTTCCCCTAGGCCATTCCAGTTATTGGTTTCGAGTGTCTCACTTGCGAAAATTTTGATGGTTTCTCAAGCATTCCTTAACTTCAAACTCCCATATCTCGCGAACGGATTGACGAACTCGATTATTTCCTGTTGCATCTGAAAGTAGAAACTCGATCGATTACAATGGTGTGTGTACTAATCCCCTAGGTCATTCCAGTTATTCGTTCCTAGCATCAGAATTGCGAAAATTTTGATGGTTTCTCAACCATTCCTTAACTTCAAAATCCCATATCTAGCGAACGGATTGACATACTCGAGAAATTCCTGTTGCATCTGAAAGTAGAAACTCGCCCAATTACAAAAGTATGTGTATTTTTCCCCCAAGCCTTTGTAGTTATTGGTTCCGAGTATCAGACTTGCGAAAATTTTGATGGTTTCTCAACCGTTCCTTAATTTCAAACTTCCATATCTCGTGAACGGATTGACGAGATCCAGAAATTCCTGTTGCATCTGAAAGTAGAAGCTCGCCCAATTACAAAGGTATGTGTATTTTTCCCCTAGGCCATAGTAGTTATTGGTTTCGAGTATCCGACTTGCGAAAATTTTGATGGTTTCTCAACCGTTCCTTAATTTCAAACTCCCATATCTCGCGAACGGATTGACGAAATCGAGAAATTCCTGTTGCATCTGAAACCAGAAACTCGTCCGATTACAACGGTATGTGTATTTTTGCCCGAGGCCATAGTAGCTATTGGTTTCGAGTATCAGACTTGCGAAAATTTTGATGGTTTCTCAAACGTTCCTTAACTTCAAACCCTCATATCTCGCGAACGGATTGACGAACTCGAGAAATTCCTGTTGCATCTGAAAGTAGAAACTCGCCCAATTACAAAGGTATGTGTATTTCTCCCCTAGGCCACAGTAGTTATTTGTTTCGAGTATCAGACTTGCGAAAATTTTGATGGTTTCTCAACCGTTCCTTAATTTCAAACTCCCATATCTCGCGAACGGATTGACGAGCTCGAGAAATTCCTGTTGCATCTGAAAGCAGAAACTCGCCCGATTACAAAGGTATGTGTATTTTTGCTCTACGCCTTTGTAGTTATTGGTTTCGAGTATCAGACTTGCGAAAATTTTCATGGCTTCTCAACCATTCCTTAACTTCAAACACCCATATCTTGCGAACGGATTGACGACTCGATTATTTCCTGTTGCATCTGAAAGTAGAAAGTCGACCGATAACAATGGTGTGTGTACTTTTCCCCCAGGTCATTCCAGTTGTTCGTTTCTAGCATCAGAATTGCGAAAATTTTGACGGCTTCTCAACCATTCCTTAACTTCAAACTCCCATATCTCGCGAACGGATTGACGAACTCGAGAAACTCCTGTTGCATCGGAAAGTAGAAACTCGCCCCATTACAATGGTGTGTGTACTTTTCCCCTAGGCCATTCCAGTTATTGGTTTCGAGTATCACACTTGCGAAAATATTGATGGTTTATCAAGCATTCCTTAACTTCAAACTCCCATATCTCGCGAACGGATTGACGAACTCGAGAAATTCCTGTTACATCTGAAAGTAGAAACTCGCCCCATTACAATGGTGTGTGTACTTTTCCCTAGGCCATTCCAGTTATTGGTTTAGAGTATCGGACTTGCGAAAATTTTGATGGTTTCTCAAGCATTCCTTAACTTCAAACTCCCATATCTCGCGAACGGATTGAAGAACTCGATTATTTCCTGTTGCATCTGAAAGTAGAAGCTCGACCGATTAGAATGGTGTATGTACTTTTCCCCTAGGTTATTCCAGTTATTCGTTTCTAGCATCAGAATTGCGAAAATTTTGATGGTTTCTCAACCATTCCTTAACCTCAAACTCCCATATCTCGCGAACGGATTGACGAGCTCGAGAAATTCCTGTTGCATCTGAAAGTAGAAACTCGCCCAATTACAAAGGTATGTGTATTTTTCCCCTAGGCCACAGTAGTTATTGGTTTCGAGTATCAGACTTGCGAAAATTGTGATTGTTTCTCAACCATTCCTTAACTTCAAACTCCCATAGCTCGCGAACGGATTGACGAATTCGAGAAATTCCTGTTGCATCTGAATGTAGAAGCCCGCCCGATTACAATGGTGTGTGTACTTTTCCCCCAGGTCATTCCAGTTATTCGTTTCTAGCACTAGAATTGCGAAAATTTTGATTGTTTCTCAACCATTCCTTAACTTCAAACTCCCATATCTCGCGAACGGATTGACGAACTCGAGAAATTCCTGTTGCATCTGAAAGTAGAAACTCGCCCGATTACAAAGATATGTGTATTTTTCCCCTAGGCCTTTGTAGTTATTGGTTTCGAGTATCAGACTTGGGAAAATTTTCATGGCTTCTCAACCATTCTTTCACTTCAAACTCCCATATCTCGCGAACGGATTGACAACTCGAATATTTCCTGTTGCATCTGAAAGTAGAAACACGCCCCATTACAATGGTGTGTGTACTTTTCCCCTAGGCCATTCCAGTTATTGGTTTCGAGTATCACACTTGCGAAAATATTGATGGTTTATCAAGCATTCCTTAACTTCAAACTCCCATATCTCGCGAACGGATTGACGAACTCGAGAAATTCCTGTTACATCTGAAAGTAGAAACTCGCCCCATTACAATGGTGTGTGTACTTTTCCCTAGGCCATTCCAGTTATTGGTTTAGAGTACCGGACTTGCGAAAATTTTGATGGTTTCTCAAGCATTCCTTAACTTCAAACTCCCATATCTCGCGAACGGGTTGAAGAACTCGATTATTTCCTGTTGCATCTGAAAGTAGAAACTCGCCCCATTACAATGGTGTGTGTATTTTTCCCCTAGCCCTTTGTAGTTATTTGTTTCGAGTATCAGACTTGCGAAAATTTTGATGGTTTCTCAACCATTCCTTAACTTCAAACTCCCATATCTCGCGAACGGATTGACGAACTCGAGAAACTCCTGTTGCATCGGAAAGTAGAAACTCGCCCGATTACAAAGGTATGTGTATTTTTCCCCTAGGCCATAGTAGTTATTGGTTTCGAGTATCAGACTTGCGAAAATTTTGATGGTTTGTCAAGCATTCCTTAACTTCAAACTCCCATATCTCGCGAACGGACTGACGAACTCGAGAAATTCCTGTTACATCTGAAAGTAGAAACTCGCCCCATTACAATGGTGTGTGTACTTTTCCCCTATGCCATTCCAGTTATTGGTTTCGAGTATCGGTCTTGCGAAAATTTTGATGGTTTCTCAAGCATTCCTTAGCTTCAAACTCCCATATCCCGCGAACGGATTGACGAACTCGATTATTTCCTGTTGCATCTGAAAGTAGAAACTCGACCGATTACAATGGTGTGTGTACTTTTCCCCTAGGTCATTCCAGTTATTCGTTCCTAGCATCAGAATTGCGAAAATTTTGATGGTTTCTCAACCATTCCTTAACTTCAAACTCCCATATCTCGCGAACGGATTGACGAACTCGAGAAATTCCTGTTGCATCTGAAAGTAGACACTCGCCCCATTACAATGGTTTGTGTACTTTTCCCCTAGGCCATTCCAGTTATTGGTTTCGAGTATCACACTTGCGAAAATATTGATGGTTTATCAAGCATTCCTTAACTTCAAACTCCCATATCTCGCGAACGGATTGACGAACTCGAGAAATTCCTGTTACATCTGAAAGTAGAAACTCGCCCCATTACAATGGTGTGTGTACTTTTCCCTAGGCCATTCCAGTTATTGGTTTAGAGTATCGGACTTGCGAAAATTTTGATGGTTTCTCAAGCATTCCTTAACTTCAAACTCCCATATCTCGCGAACGGATTGAAGAACTCGATTATTTCCTGTTGCATCTGAAAGTAGAAGCTCGACCGATTAGAATGGTGTATGTACTTTTCCCCTAGGTTATTCCAGTTATTCGTTTCTAGCATCAGAATTGCGAAAATTTTGATGGTTTCTCAACCATTCCTTAACCTCAAACTCCCATATCTCGCGAACGGATTGACGAGCTCGAGAAATTCCTGTTGCATCTGAAAGTAGAAACTCGCCCAATTACAAAGGTATGTGTATTTTTCCCCTAGGCCACAGTAGTTATTGGTTTCGAGTATCAGACTTGCGAAAATTGTGATTGTTTCTCAACCATTCCTTAACTTCAAACTCCCATAGCTCGCGAACGGATTGACGAATTCGAGAAATTCCTGTTGCATCTGAATGTAGAAGCCCGCCCGATTACAATGGTGTGTGTACTTTTCCCCCAGGTCATTCCAGTTATTCGTTTCTAGCACTAGAATTGCGAAAATTTTGATTGTTTCTCAACCATTCCTTAACTTCAAACTCCCATATCTCGCGAACGGATTGACGAACTCGAGAAATTCCTGTTGCATCTGAAAGTAGAAACTCGCCCGATTACAAAGATATGTGTATTTTTCCCCTAGGCCTTTGTAGTTATTGGTTTCGAGTATCAGACTTGGGAAAATTTTCATGGCTTCTCAACCATTCTTTAACTTCAAACTCCCATATCTCGCGAACGGATTGACAACTCGAATATTTCCTGTTGCATCTGAAAGTAGAAACTCGCCCCATTACAATGGTGTGTGTACTTTTCCCCTAGGCCATTCCAGTTATTGGTTTCGAGTATCACACTTGCGAAAATATTGATGGTTTATCAAGCATTCCTTAACTTCAAACTCCCATATCTCGCGAACGGATTGACGAACTCGAGAAATTCCTGTTACATCTGAAAGTAGAAACTCGCCCCATTACAATGGTGTGTGTACTTTTCCCTAGGCCATTCCAGTTATTGGTTTAGAGTACCGGACTTGCGAAAATTTTGATGGTTTCTCAAGCATTCCTTAACTTCAAACTCCCATATCTCGCGAACGGGTTGAAGAACTCGATTATTTCCTGTTGCATCTGAAAGTAGAAACTCGCCCCATTACAATGGTGTGTGTATTTTTCCCCTAGCCCTTTGTAGTTATTTGTTTCGAGTATCAGACTTGCGAAAATTTTGATGGTTTCTCAACCATTCCTTAACTTCAAACTCCCATATCTCGCGAACGGATTGACGAACTCGAGAAACTCCTGTTGCATCGGAAAGTAGAAACTCGCCCGATTACAAAGGTATGTGTATTTTTCCCCTAGGCCATAGTAGTTATTGGTTTCGAGTATCAGACTTGCGAAAATTTTGATGGTTTGTCAAGCATTCCTTAACTTCAAACTCCCATATCTCGCGAACGGACTGACGAACTCGAGAAATTCCTGTTACATCTGAAAGTAGAAACTCGCCCCATTACAATGGTGTGTGTACTTTTCCCCTATGCCATTCCAGTTATTGGTTTCGAGTATCGGTCTTGCGAAAATTTTGATGGTTTCTCAAGCATTCCTTAGCTTCAAACTCCCATATCCCGCGAACGGATTGACGAACTCGATTATTTCCTGTTGCATCTGAAAGTAGAAACTCGACCGATTACAATGGTGTGTGTACTTTTCCCCTAGGTCATTCCAGTTATTCGTTCCTAGCATCAGAATTGCGAAAATTTTGATGGTTTCTCAACCATTCCTTAACTTCAAACTCCCATATCTCGCGAACGGATTGACGAACTCGAGAAATTCCTGTTGCATCTGAAAGTAGAAACTCGCCCCATTACAATGGTTTGTGTACTTTTCCCCTAGGCCATTCCAGTTATTGGTTTCGAGTATCACACTTGCGAAAATTTTGATGGTTTGTCAAGCATTCCTTAACTTCAAACTCCCATATCTCGCGAACGGATTGACGAACTCGAGAAATTCCTGTTACATCTGAAAGTAGAAACTCGCCCCATTACAATGGTGTGTGTACTTTTCCCCTAGGCCATTCCAGTTATTGGTTTCGAGTATCGGACTTGCGAAAATTTTGATGGTTTCTCAAGCATTCCTTAACTTCAAACTCCCATATCTCGCGAACGGATTGACGAACTCAATTATTTCCTGTTGCATCTGAAAGTAGAAACTCGATCGATTACAATGGTGTGTGTACTTTTCCCCTAGGCCATTCCAGTTATTGGTTTCGAGTATCACACTTGCGAAAATTTTGATGGTTTGTCAAGCATTCCTTAACTTCAAACTCCCATATCTCGCGAACGGATTGACGAACTCGAGAAATTCCTGTTGCATCTGAAAGTAGAAACTTGCCCGATTACAAGGGTATGTGTATTTTTCCCCTAGGCCACAGTAGTTATTGGTTTCGAGTATCAGACTTGCGAAAATTTTGATGGTTTCTCATCCGTTCCTTAATTTCAAACTCCCATATCTCCCGAACGGATTGACGAGCTCGAGAAATTCCAGTTGCATCTGAAAGTAGAAACTCGACCGATTACAATGGTGTGTGTATTTTTCCCCTAGGTCATTCCAGTTATTCGTTTCTAGCATCAGAATTGCGAAAATTTTGATGGTTTCTCAACCATTCCTTAACTTCAAATACCCATATCTCGCGAACGGATTGACGACTCGATTATTTCCTGTTGCATCTGAAAGTAGAAACTCGCCCCATTACAATGGTGTGTGTATTTTTCCCCTAGGCCAATCCAGTTATTGGTTTCGAGTATCACACTTGCGAAAATTTTGATGGTTTGTCAAGCATTCCTTAACTTCAAACACCCATATCTCGCGAACGGATTGACGACTCGATTATTTCCTGTTGCATCTGAAAGTAGAAAGTCGACCGATAACAATGGTGTGTGTACTTTTCCCCCAGGTCATTCCAGTTGTTCGTTTCTAGCATCAGAATTGCGAAAATTTTGACGGCTTCTCAACCATTCCTTAACTTCAAACTCCCATATCTCGCGAACGGATTGACGAACTCGAGAAACTCCTGTTGCATCGGAAAGTAGAAACTCGCCCGATTACAAAGGTATGTGTATTTTTCCCCTAGGCCATAGTAGTTATTGGTTTCGAGTATCAGACTTGCGAAAATTTTGATGGTTTGTCAAGCATTCCTTAATTTCAAACTCCCATATCTCGCGAACGGACTGACGAACTCGAGAAATTCCTGTTACATCTGAAAGTAGAAACTCGCCCCATTACAATGGTGTGTGTATTTTTCCCCTAGCCCTTTGTAGTTATTTGTTTCGAGTATCAGACTTGCGAAAATTTTGATGGTTTCTCAAGCATTCCTTAACTTCAAACTCCCATACGTCGCGAACGGATTGACGAACTCGAGAAATTCCTGTTGCATTTGAAAGTAGAAACTCGCCCGATTACAAGGGTATGTGTATTTTTCCCCTAGGCCACAGTAGTTATTGGTTTCGAGTATCAGACTTGCGAAAATTTTGATGGTTTCTCAACCGTTCCTTAATTTCAAACTCCCATATCTCGCGAACGGATTGACGAGCTCGAGAAATTCCTGTTGTATCTGAAAGTAGAAACTCGCCCGATTACAAAGGTATGTGTATTTTTCCCCTAGGCCTTTGTTGTTATTGGTTTCGAGTATCAGACTTGCGAAAATTTTCATGGCTTCTCAACCATTCCTTAACTTCAAACACCCATATCTCGCGAACGGATTGACGACTCGATTATTTCCTGTTGCATCTGAAAGTAGAAACTCGCCCCATTACAATGGTGTGTGTACTTTTCCCCTAGGCCATTCCAGTTATTGGTTTCGAGTATCACACTTGCGAAAATATTGATGGTTTATCAAGCATTCCTTAACTTCAAACTCCCATATCTCGCGAACGGATTGACGAACTCGATTATTTCCTGTTGCATCTGAAAGTAGAAACTCGACCGATTACAATGGTGTGTGTATTTTTCCCCTAGGTCATTCCAGTTATTCGTTTCTAGCATCAGAATTGCGAAAATTTTGATGGTTTCTCAACCATTCCTTAACTTCAAACTCCCATATCTCGCGAACGGATTGACGAACTCGAGAAATTCCTGTTGCATCTGAGAATAGAAACTCGCCCGATTACAAGGGTATGTGTATTTTTCCCCTAGGCCTTTGTAGTTATTGGTTTCGAGTATCAGACTTGCGAAAATTTTCATGGCTTCTCAACCATTCCTTAACTTCAAATACCCATATCTCGCGAACGGATTGACGACTCGATTATTTCCTGTTGCATCTGAAAGTAGAAACTCGCCCCATTACAATGGTGTGTGTACTTTTCCCCTAGGCCATTCCAGTTATTGGTTTCGAGTATCACACTTGCGAAAATTTTGATGGTTTGTCAAGCATTCCTTAACTTCAAACACCCATATCTCGCGAACGGATTGACGACTCGTTTATTTCCTGTTGCATCTGAAAGTAGAAAGTCGACCGATAACAATGGTGTGTGTACTTTTCCCCCAGGTCATTCCAGTTGTTCGTTTCTAGCATCAGAATTGCGAAAATTTTGACGGCTTCTCAACCATTCCTTAACTTCAAACTCCCATATCTCGCGAACGGATTGACGAACTCGAGAAACTCCTGTTGCATCGGAAAGTAGAAACTCGCCCGATTACAAAGGTATGTGTATTTTTCCCCTAGGCCATAGTAGTTATTGGTTTCGAGTATCAGACTTGCGAAAATTTTGATGGTTTGTCAAGCATTCCTTAATTTCAAACTCCCATATCTCGCGAACGGACTGACGAACTCGAGAAATTCCTGTTGCATCTGAAAGTAGAAACTCGCCCCATTACAATGGTGTGTGTACTTTCCCCTAGGCCATTCCAGTTATTGGTTTCGAGTATCACACTTGCGAAAATATTAATGGTTTATCAAGCATTCCTTAACTTTAAACTCCCATATCTCGCGAACGGATTGACGAACTCGAGAAATTCCTGTTGCATCTGAAAGTAGAAACTCGCCCCATTACAATGGTGTGTGTACTTTTCCCCTAGGCCATTCCAGTTATTGGTTTCGAGTATCACACTTGCGAAAATATTGATGGTTTATCAAGCATTCCTTAACTTCAAACTCCCATATCTTGCGAACGGATTGACGAACTCGAGAAATTCCTGTTACATCTGAAAGTAGAAACTCGCCCCATTACAATGGTGTGTGTACTTTTCCCCTAGGCCATTCCAGTTATTCGTTTCTAGCATCAGAATTGCGAAAATTTTCATGGCTTCTCAACCATTCCTTAACTTCAAACTCCCATATCTCGCGAACGGATTGACGACTCGAATATTTCCTGTTGTATCTGAAAGTAGAAAGTCGACCGAAAACAATGGTGTGTGTACTTTTCCCCCAGGTCATTCCAGTTGTTCGTTTCGAGTATCACACTTGCGAAAATTTTGCTGGTTTCTCAACCATTCCTTAACTTCAAACTCCCATATCTCGCGAACGGATTGACGAACTCGAGAAATTCCTGTTGCATCTGAAAGTAGAAACTCGCCCGATTACAAAGATATGTGTATTTTTCCCCTAGGCCTTTGTAGTTATTGGTTTCGAGTATCAGACTTGGGAAAATTTTCATGGCTTCTCAACCATTCTTTAACTTCAAACTCCCATATCTCGCGAACGGATTGACAACTGGAATATTTCCGGTTGCATCTGAAAGTAGAAACTCGCCCCATTACAATGGTGTGTGTACTTTTCCCCTAGGCCATTCCAGTTACTGGTTTCGAGTATCACACTTGCGAAAATATTGGTGGTTTATCAAGCATTCCTTAACTTCAAACTCCCATATCTCGCGAACGGATTGACGAACTCGAGAAATTCCTGTTACATCTGAAAGTAGAAACTCGCCCCATTACAATGGTGTGTGTACTTTTCCCTAGGCCATTCCAGTTATTGGTTTAGAGTATCGGACTTGCGAAAATTTTGATGGTTTCTCAAGCATTCCTTAACTTCAAACTCCCATATCTCGCGAACGGGTTGAAGAACTCGATTATTTCCTGTTGCATCTGAAAGTAGAAACTCGCCCCATTACAATGGTGTGTGTATTTTTCCCCTAGCCCTTTGTAGTTATTTGTTTCGAGTATCAGACTTGCGAAAATTTTGATGGTTTCTCAACCATTCCTTAGCTTCAAACTCCCATATCTCGCGAACGGATTGACGAACTCGAGAAATTCCTGTTACATCTGAAAGTAGAAACTCGCCCCATTACAATGGTGTGTGTACTTTTCCCCTAGGCCATTCCAGTTATTGGTTTCGAGTATCGGACTTGCGAAAATTTTGATGGTTTCTCAAGCATTCCTTAACTTCAAACTCCCATATCTCGCGAACGGATTGACGAACTCAATTATTTCCTGTTGCATCTGAAAGTAGAAACTCGATCGATTACAATGGTGTGTGTACTTTTCCCCTAGGTCATTCCAGTTATTCGTTTCTAGCATCAGAATTGCGAAAATTTTGATGGTTTCTCAACCATTCCTTAACCTCAAACTCCCATATCTCGCGAACGGATTGACATACTCGAGAAATTCCTGTTGCATCTGAAAGTAGAAACTCGGCCAATTACAAAGGTATGTGTATTTTTCCCCTAGGCCACAGTAGTTATTGGTTTCGAGTATCAGACTTGCGAAAATTGTGATTGTTTCTAAACCATTCCTTAACTTCAAACTCCCATATCTCGCGAACGGGTTGACGAACTCGAGAAATTCCTGTTGCATCTGAAAGTAGAAACTCGCCCGATTACAATGGTACGTGTATTTTTCCCCTACGCCACAGTAGTAATTGGTTTCGAGTATCAGACTTGCGAAAATTTTGATGGTTTCTCAACCGTTCCTTAATTTCAAACTCCCATATCTCGCGAACGGATTGACGAGCTCGAGAAATTCCTGTTGCATCTGAAAGTAGAAACTCGCCCGATTACAAAGGTATGTGTATTTTTCCCCTAGGCCTTTGTAGTTGTTGGTTTCGAGTATCAGACTTGCGAAAATTTTCATGGCTTCTCAACCATTCCTTAACTTCAAACACCCATATCTCGCGAACGGATTGAGGACTCGATTATTTCCTGTTGCATATGAAAGTAGAAAGTCGACCGATAACAATGGTGTGTGTACTTTTCCCCCAAGTCATTCCAGTTGTTCGTTTCTAGCATCAGAATTGCGAAAATTTTGACGGTTTCTCAACCATTCGTTAACTTCAAACTCCCATATCTCGCGAACGGATTGACGAACTCGAGAAATTCCTTTTGCATCTGAAAGTAGAAACTCACCCGATTACAAAGATATGTGTATTCTTCCCCTAGGCCTTTGTAGTTATTGGTTTCGAGTATCAGACTTGCGAACATTTTCATGGCTTCTCAACCATTCCTTAACTTCAAACTCCCATATCTCGCGAACGGATTGACAACTCGTATATTTCCTGTTGCATCTGAAAGTAGAAAGTCGACCGATAACAATGGTGTGTGTACTTTTCCCCCAGGTCATTCCAGTTGTTCGTTTCTAGCATCAGAATTGCGAAAATTTTGACGGTTTCTCAACCATTCCTTAACTTCAAACTCCCATATCTCGCGAACGGATTGACGAACTCGAGAAATTCCTGTTGCATCTGAAAGTAGAAACTCGCCCCATTACAATGGTGTGTGTACTTTTCCTCTAGGCCATTCCAGTTATTGGTTTCGAGTATCACACTTGCGAAAATATTAATGGTTTATCAAGCATTCCTTAACTTCAAACTCCCATATCTCGCGAACGGATTGACGAACTCGAGAAATTCCTGTTGCATCTGAAAGTAGAAACTCGCCCCATTACAACGGTGTGTGTACTTTTCCCCTAGGCCATTCCAGCTGTTCGTTTCTAGCATCCGAATTGCGAAAATTTTGACGGTTTCTCAACCATTCCTTAATTTCAAATTTCCATATCTCGCGAACGGATTGACGAGCTCGAGAAATTCCTGTTGCATCTGAAAGTAGAATCTCGCCCGATTACAAAGGTATGTGTATTTTTCCCCTAGGCCTTTGTATTTACTGGTTTCGAGTATCAGACTTGGGAAAATTTTGATGGTTTCTCAACCATTCCTTAACTTCAAACTCCCATATCTCGCGAACGGATTGACGAACTCGAGAAATTCCTGTTGCATCTGAAAGTAGAAACTCGCCCCATTACAATGGTGTGTGTACTTTTCCCCTAGGCCATTCCAGCTGTTCGTTTCTAGCATCCGAATTGCGAAGATTTTGACGGTTTCTCAACCATTCCTTAATTTCAAACTTCCATATCTCGCGAACGGATTGACGAGCTCGAGAAATTCCTGTTGCATCAGAAAGTAGAATCTCGCCCGATTACAAAGGTATGTGTATTTTTCCCCTAGGCCTTTGTATTTACTGGTTTCGAGTATCAGACTTGGGAAAATTTTGATGGTTTCTCAACCATTCCTTAACTTCAAACTCCCATATCTCGCGAACGGATTGACGAAATCGAGAAATTCCTGTTGCATCTGAAAGTAGAAACTCGCGCGATTACAAAGGTATGTGTATTTCTCTCCTAGGCCACAGTAGTTATTGGTTTCGAGTATCAGACTTGCGAAAATTGTGATGGTTTCTCAACCATTCCTTAACTTCAAACTCCCATATCTCGCGAACGGATTGACGAACACGAGAAATTCCGGTTGCATCTGGAAGAAGAAACTCGCCCGATTACAAAGGTATATGTATTTTTCCCCTAGCCCTTTGTAGTTATTTGTTTCGAGTATCAGACTTGCGAAAATTTTGGTGGTTTCTCAACCATTCCTTAACTTCAAACTCCCATATCTCGCGAACGGATTGACGAACTCGAGAAATTCCTGTTGCATCTGAAAGTAGAAACTCGCCCGATTACAAAGGTATGTGTATTTTTCCCCTAGCCCTTTGTAGTTATTTGTTTCGAGTATCAGACTTGCGAAAATTTTGGTGGTTTCTCAACCATTCCTTAACTTCAAACTCCCATATCTCGCGAACGGATTGACGAACTCGAGAAATTCCTGTTGCATCTGAAAGTAGAAACTCGCCCGATTACAAAGGTATGTGTATTTTTCCCCTAGGCCACAGTAGTAATTGGTTTCGAGTATCAGACTTGCGAAAATTTTGATGGTTTCTCAACCGTTCCTTAATTTCAAACTCCCATATCTCGCGAACGGATTGACGAGCTCGAGAAATTCCTGTTGCATCTGAAAGTAGAAGCTCGCCCAATTACAACGGTATGTGTATTTTTCCCCTAGGCCACAGTAGTTATTGGTTTCAAGTATCACACTTGCGAAAATTGTGACTGTTTCTCAACCATTCCTTAACTTCAAACTCCCATATCTCGCGAACGGATTGACGAACTCGAGAAACTCCTGTTGCATCGGAAAGTAGAAACTCGCCCGATTACAAAGGTATGTGTATTTTACCCCTAGGCCATAGTAGTTATTGGTTTCGAGTATCAGACTTGCGAAAATTTTGATGGTTTGTCAAGCATTCCTTAACTTCAAACTCCCATATCTCGCGAACAGACTGGCGAACTCGAGAAATTCCTGTTACATCTGAAAGTTGAAACTCGCCCGATTACAAGGGTATGTGTATTTTTCCCCTAGGCCACAGTAGTTATTGGTTTCGAGTATCAGACTTGCGAAAATTTTGATGGTTTCTCAACCATTCCTTAACTTCAAACTCCCATATCTCGCGAACGGATTGACGAACTCGAGAAATTCCTGTTGCATCTGAAAGTAGAAACTAGCGCGATTACAAAGGTATGTGTATTTTACCCCTAGGCCATAGGAGTTATTGGTTTCGAGTATCAGACTTGCGAAAATTTTGATGGTTTGTCAAGCATTCCTTAACTTCAAACTCCCATATCTCGCGAACAGACTGGCGAACTCGAGAAATTCCTGTTACATCTGAAAGTTGAAACTCGCCCGATTACAAGGGTATGTGTATTTTTCCCCTAGGCCACAGTAGTTATTGGTTTCGAGTATCAGACTTGCGAAAATTTTGATGGTTTCTCAACCATTCCTTAACTTCAAACTCCCATATCTCGCGAACGGATTGACGAACTCGAGAAATTCCTGTTGCATCTGAAAGTAGAAACTAGCGCGATTACAAAGGTATGTGTATTTTACCCCTAGGCCATAGTAGTTATTGGTTTCGAGTATCAGACTTGCGAAAATTTTGATGGTTTGTCAAGCATTCCTTAACTTCAAACTCCCATATCTCGCGAACAGACTGGCGAACTCGAGAAATTCCTGTTACATCTGAAAGTTGAAACTCGCCCGATTACAAGGGTATGTGTATTTTTCCCCTAGGCCACAGTAGTTATTGGTTTCGAGTATCAGACTTGCGAAAATTTTGATGGTTTCTCTACCGTTCCTTAATTTCAAACTTCCATATCTCGCGAACGGATTGACGAGTTGGAGAAATTCCTGTTGCATCTGAAAGTAGAAACTCGCCCGATTACAAAGGTATGTTTATTTTTCCCCTAGCCCTTTGTAGTTATTTTTTTCGAGTATCAGACTTGCGAAAATTTTGGTGGTTTCTCAACCATTCCTTAACTTCAAACTCCCATATCTCGCGAACGGATTGACGAACTCGAGAAATTCCTGTTGCATCTGAAAGTAGAAACTCGCCCGATTACAAAGGTATGTGTATTTTTCCCCTAGGCCACAGTAGTAATTGGTTTCGAGTATCAGACTTGCGAAAATTTTGATGGTTTGTCAAGCATTCCTTAACTTCAAACTCCCATATCTCGCGAACGGACTGGCGAACTCGAGAAATTCCTGTTACATCTGAAAGTTGAAACTCGCCCGATTACAAGGGTATGTGTATTTTTCCCCTAGGCCACAGTAGTTATTGGTTTCGAGTATCAGACTTGCGAAAATTTTGATGGTTTCTCTACCGTTCCTTAATTTCAAACTCCCATATCTCGCGAACGGATTGACGAGCTCGAGAAATTCCTGTTGCATCTGAAAGTAGAAACTCGCCCGATTACAAAGGTATGTGTATTTTTCCCCTAGGCCTTTGTAGTTATTGGTTTCGAGTATCAGACTTGGGAAAATTTTCATGGCTTCTCAACCATTCCTTAACTTCAAAAATCTCATATCTCGCGAACGGATTGACGAACACGAGAAATTCCTGTTGCATCTGAAAGTAGAAACTCGCGCGATTACAAAGGTATGTGTATTTCTCTCCTAGGCCACAGTAGTTATTGGTGTCGAGTATCAGACTTGCGAAAATTGTGATGGTTTCTCAACCATTCCTTAATTTCAAACTCCCATATCTCGCGAACGGATTGACGAACACGAGAAATTCCGGTTGCATCTGGAAGAAGAAACTCTCCCGATTACAACGGTATGTGTATTTTTGCCCTAGGCCATAGTAGTTATTGGTTTCGAGTATCAGACTTGCGAAAATTTTGTTGGTTTCTCAAGCATTCCTTAACTTCAAACTCCCATATCTCGCGAACGGATTGACGAACTCGAGAAATTCCTGTTGCATCTGAAAGTAGAAACTCGCCCCATTACAATGGTGTGTGTACTTTTCCCCTAAGCCATTCCAGTTATTGGTTTCGAGTATCACACTTGCGTAAATATTGATGGTTTATCAAGCATTCCTTAACTTCAAACTCCCATATCTCGCGAACGGATTGACGAACTCGAGAAATTCCTGTTACATCTGAAAGTAGAAACTCGCCCCATTACAATGGTGTGTGTACTTTTCCCTAGGCCATTCCAGTTATTGGTTTAGAGTATCGGACTTGCGAAAATTTTGATGGTTTCTCAAGCATTCCTTAACTTCAAACTCCCATATCGCGCGAACGGATTGAAGAACTCGACTATTTCCTGTTGCATCTGAAAGTAGAAACTCGACCGATTAGAATGGTGTGTGTACTTTTCCCCTAGGTCATTCCAGTTATTCGTTTCTAGCATCAGAATTGCGAAAATTTTGATGGTTTCTCAACCGTTCCTTAATTTCAAACTCCCATATCTCGCGAACGGATTGACCAGCTCGAGAAATTCCTTTTGCATCGGAAAGTAGAAACTCGCCCGATTACAACGGTATGTGTATTTTTGCCCTAGGCCATAGTAGTTATTGGTTTCGAGTATCAGACTTGCGAAAATTTTGTTGGTTTCTCAAGCATTCCTTAACTTCAAACTCCGATATCTCGCGAACGGATTGACGAGCTCGAGAAATTCCTGTTGCATCTGAAAGTAGAAGCTCGCCCAATTACAACGGTATGTGTATTTTTCCCCTAGGCCACAGTAGTTATTGGTTTCAAGTATCACACTTGCGAAAATTGTGATTGTTTCTCAACCATTCCTTAACTTCAAACTCCCATATCTCGCGAACGGATTGATGAACACGAGAAGTTCCGGTTGCATCTGGAAGAAGAAACTCTCCCGATTACAGCGGTATGTGTATTTTTCCCCTAAGCCTTTGTAGTTATTGGATTCGAGTATCAGACTTGCGAAAATTTTGATGGTTTCTCAACCGATCCTTAATTTCAAACTTCCATATCTCGCGAACGGATTGACGAGTTGGAGAAATTCCTGTTGCATCTGAAAGTAGAAACTCGCCCGATTACAAAGGTATGTGTATTTTTCCCCTAGCCCTTTGTAGTTATTTGTTTCGAGTATCAGACTTGCGAAAATTTTGGTGGTTTCTCAACCATTCCTTAACTTCAAACTCCCATATCTCGCGAACGGATTGACGAACTCGAGAAATTCCTGTTGCATCTGAAAGTAGAAACTCGCCCGATTACAAAGGTATGTGTATTTTTCCCCTAGGCCACAGTAGTAATTGGTTTCGAGTATCAGACTTGCGAAAATTTTGATGGTTTCTCAACCGTTCCTTAATTTCAAACTCCCATATCTCGCGAACGGATTGACGAGCTCGAGAAATTCCTGTTGCATCTGAAAGTAGAAACTCGCCCGATTACAAAGGTATGTGTATTTTTCCCCTAGGCCTTTGTAGTTATTGGTTTCGAGTATCAGACTTGCGAAAATTTTCATGGCTTCTCAACCATTCCTTAACTTCAAACACCCATATCTCGCGAACGGATTGACGACTCGATTATTTCCTGTTGCATCTGAAAGTAGAAAGTCGACCGATAACAATGGTGTGTGTACTTTTCCCCCAGGTCATTCCAGTTGTTCGTTTCTAGCATCAGAATTGCGAAAATTTTGACGGTTTCTCAACCATTCCTTAACTTCAAACTCCGATATCTCGCGAACGGATTGACGAGCTCGAGAAATTCCTGTTGCATCTGAAAGTAGAAGCTCGCCCAATTACAACAGTATGTGTATTTTTCCCCTAGGCCACAGTAGTTATTGGTTTCAAGTATCACACTTGCGAAAATTGTGATTGTTTCTCAACCATTCCTTAACTTCAAACTCCCATATCTCGCGAACGGATTGACGAACTCGAGAAACTCCTGTTGCATCGGAAAGTAGAAACTCGCCCGATTACAAAGGTATGTGTATTTTACCCCTAGGCCATAGTAGTTATTGGTTTCGAGTATCAGACTTGCGAAAATTTTGATGGTTTGTCAAGCATTCCTTAACTTCAAACTCCCATATCTCGCGAACGGACTGGCGAACTCGAGAAATTCCTGTTACATCTGAAAGTTGAAACTCGCCCGATTACAAGGGTATGTGTATTTTTCCCCTAGGCCACAGTAGTTATTGGTTTCGAGTATCAGACTTGCGAAAATTTTGATGGTTTCTCTACCGTTCCTTAATTTCAAACTTCCATATCTCGCGAACGGATTGACGAGTTGGAGAAATTCCTGTTGCATCTGAAAGTAGAAACTCGCCCGATTACAAAGGTATGTGTATTTTTCCCCTAGCCCTTTGTAGTTATTTGTTTCGAGTATCAGACTTGCGAAAATTTTGGTGGTTTCTCAACCATTCCTTAACTTCAAACTCCCATATCTCGCGAACGGATTGACGAACTCGAGAAATTCCTGTTGCATCTGAAAGTAGAAACTCGCCCGATTACAAAGGTATGTGTATTTTTCCCCTAGGCCACAGTAGTAATTGGTTTCGAGTATCAGACTTGCGAAAATTTTGATGGTTTCTCAACCGTTCCTTAATTTCAAACTCCCATATCTCGCGAACGGATTGACGAGCTCGAGAAATTCCTGTTGCATCTGAAAGTAGAAACTCGCCCGATTACAAAGGTATGTGTATTTTTCCCCTAGGCCTTTGTAGTTATTGGTTTCGAGTATCAGACTTGCGAAAATTTTCATGGCTTCTCAACCATTCCTTAACTTCAAACACCCATATCTCGCGAACGGATTGACGACTCGATTATTTCCTGTTGCATCTGAAAGTAGAAAGTCGACCGATAACAATGGTGTGTGTACTTTTCCCCCAGGTCATTCCAGTTGTTCGTTTCTAGCATCAGAATTGCGAAAATTTTGACGGTTTCTCAACCATTCCTTAACTTCAAACTCCGATATCTCGCGAACGGATTGACGAGCTCGAGAAATTCCTGTTGCATCTGAAAGTAGAAGCTCGCCCAATTACAACGGTATGTGTATTTTTCCCCTAGGCCACAGTAGTTATTGGTTTCAAGTATCACACTTGCGAAAATTGTGATTGTTTCTCAACCATTCCTTAACTTCAAACTCCCATATCTCGCGAACGGATTGACGAACTCGAGAAACTCCTGTTGCATCGGAAAGTAGAAACTCGCCCGATTACAAATGTATGTGTATTTTACCCCTAGGCCATAGTAGTTATTGGTTTCGAGTATCAGACTTGCGAAAATTTTGATGGTTTGTCAAGCATTCCTTAACTTCAAACTCCCATATCTCGCGAACGGACTGGCGAACTCGAGAAATTCCTGTTACATCTGAAAGTTGAAACTCGCCCGATTACAAGGGTATGTGTATTTTTCCCCTAGGCCACAGTAGTTATTGGTTTCGAGTATCAGACTTGCTAAAATTTTGATGGTTTCTCTACCGTTCCTTAATTTCAAACTTCCATATCTCGCGAACGGATTGACGAGTTGGAGAAATTCCTGTTGCATCTGAAAGTAGAAGCTCGCCCGATTACAAAGGTATGTGTATTTTTCCCCTAGCCCTTTGTAGTTATTTGTTTCGAGTATCAGACTTGCGAAAATTTTGGTGGTTTCTCAACCATTCCTTAACTTCAAACTCCCATATCTCGCGAACGGATTGACGAACTCGAGAAATTCCTGTTGCATCTGAAAGTAGAAACTCGCCCGATTACAAAGGTATGTGTATTTTTCCCCTAGGCCACAGTAGTAATTGGTTTCGAGTATCAGACTTGCGAAAATTTTGATGGTTTCTCAACCGTTCCTTAATTTCAAACTCCCATATCTCGCGAACGGATTGACGAGCTCGAGAAATTCCTGTTGCATCTGAAAGTAGAAACTCGCCCGATTACAAAGGTATGTGTATTTTTCCCCTAGGCCTTTGTAGTTATTGGTTTCGAGTATCAGACTTGCGAAAATTTTCATGGCTTCTCAACCATTCCTTAACTTCAAACACCCATATCTCGCGAACGGATTGACGACTCGATTATTTCCTGTTGCATCTGAAAGTAGAAAGTCGACCGATAACAATGGTGTGTGTACTTTTCCCCCAGGTCATTCCAGTTGTTCGTTTCTAGCATCAGAATTGCGAAAATTTTGACGGTTTCTCAACCATTCCTTAACTTCAAACTCCGATATCTCGCGAACGGATTGACGAGCTCGAGAAATTCCTGTTGCATCTGAAAGTAGAAGCTCGCCCAATTACAACGGTATGTGTATTTTTCCCCTAGGCCACAGTAGTTATTGGTTTCAAGTATCACACTTGCGAAAATTGTGATTGTTTCTCAACCATTCCTTAACTTCAAACTCCCATATCTCGCGAACGGATTGACGAACTCGAGAAACTCCTGTTGCATCGGAAAGTAGAAACTCGCCCGATTACAAAGGTATGTGTATTTTACCCCTAGGCCATAGTAGTTATTGGTTTCGAGTATCAGACTTGCGAAAATTTTGATGGTTTGTCAAGCATTCCTTAACTTCAAACTCCCATATCTCGCGAACGGACTGGCGAACACGAGAAATTCCTGTTACATCTGAAAGTTGAAACTCGCCCGATTACAAGGGTATGTGTATTTTTCCCCTAGGCCACAGTAGTTATTGGTTTCGAGTATCAGACTTGCGAAAATTTTGATGGTTTCTCTACCGTTCCTTAATTTCAAACTCCCATATCTCGCGAACGGATTGACGAGCTCGAGAAATTCCTGTTGCATCTGAAAGTAGAAACTCGCCCGATTACAAAGGTATGTGTATTTTTCCCCTAGGCCTTTGTAGTTATTGGTTTCGAGTATCAGACTTGGGAAAATTTTCATGGCTTCTCAACCATTCCTTAACTTCAAAAATCTCATATCTCGCGAACGGATTGACGAACACGAGAAATTCCTGTTGCATCTGAAAGTAGAAACTCGCGCGATTACAAAGGTATGTGTATTTCTCTCCTAGGCCACAGTAGTTATTGGTGTCGAGTATCAGACTTGCGAAAATTGTGATGGTTTCTCAACCATTCCTTAATTTCAAACTCCCATATCTCGCGAACGGATTGACGAACACGAGAAATTCCGGTTGCATCTGGAAGAAGAAACTCTCCCGATTACAACGGTATGTGTATTTTTGCCCTAGGCCATAGTAGTTATTGGTTTCGAGTATCAAACTTGCGAAAATTTTGTTGGTTTCTCAAGCATTCCTTAACTTCAAACTCCCATATCTCGCGAACGGATTGACGAACTCGAGAAATTCCTGTTGCATCTGAAAGTAGAAACTCGCCCCATTACAATGGTGTGTGTACTTTTCCCCTAAGCCATTCCAGTTATTGGTTTCGAGTATCACACTTGCGTAAATATTGATGGTTTATCAAGCATTCCTTAACTTCAAACTCCCATATCTCGCGAACGGATTGACGAACTCGAGAAATTCCTGTTACATCTGAAAGTAGAAACTCGCCCCATTACAATGGTGTGTGTACTTTTCACTAGGCCATTCCAGTTATTGGTTTAGAGTATCGGACTTGCGAAAATTTTGATGGTTTCTCAAGCATTCCTCAACTTCAAACTCCCATATCGCGCGAACGGATTGAAGAACTCGACTATTTCCTGTTGCATCTGAAAGTAGAAACTCGACCGATTAGAATCGTGTGTGTACTTTTCCCCTAGGTCATTCCAGTTATTCGTTTCTAGCATCAGAATTGCGAAAATTTTGATGGTTTCTCAACCGTTCCTTAATTTCAAACTCCCATATCTCGCGAACGGATTGACCAGCTCGAGAAATTCCTTTTGCATCGGAAAGTAGAAACTCGCCCGATTACAAAGGTATGTGTATTTTTCCCCTAGGCCATAGTAGTTATTGGTTTCGAGTATCAGACTTGCGAAAATTGTGATGGTTTCTCAACCATTCCTTAATTTCAAACTCCCATATCTCGCGAACGGATTGACGAACACGAGAAATTCCGGTTGCATCTGGAAGAAGAAACTCTCCCGATTACAACGGTATGTGTATTTTTCCCCTAAGCCTTTGTAGTTATTGGATTCGAGTATCAGACTTGCGAAAATTTTGATGGTTTCTCAACCGTTCCTTAATTTCAAACTTCCATATCTCGCGAACGGATTGACGAGCTGGAGAAATTCCTGTTGCATCTGAAAGTAGAAACTCGCCCGATTACAAAGGTATGTGTATTTTTCCCCTAGCCCTTTGTAGTTATTTGTTTCGAGTATCAGACTAGCGAAAATTTTGATGGTTTCTCAACCATTCCTTAACCTCAAACTCCCATATCTCGCGAACGGATTGACGAACACGAGAAATTCCGGTTGCATCTGGAAGAAGAAACTCTCCCGATTACAACGGTATGTGTATTTTTCCCCTAAGCCTTTGTAGTTATTGGATTCGAGTATCACACTTGCGAAAATTGTGATGGTTTCTCAACCATTCCTTAACTTCAAACTCCCATATCTCGCGAACGGATTGACGAACTCGAGAAACTCCTGTTGCATCGGAAAGTAGAAACTCGCCCGATTACAAAGGTATGTGTATTTTTCCCCTAGGCCATAGTAGTTATTGGTTTCGAGTATCAGACTTGCGAAAATTTTGATGGTTTGTCAAGCATTCCTTAACTTCAAACTCCCATATCTCGCGAACGGTCTGACGAACTCGAGAAATTCCTGTTACATCTGAAAGTAGAAACTCGCCCCATTACAATGGTGTGTGTATTTTTCCCCTAGCCCTTTGTAGTTATTTGTTTCTAGTATCAGGCTTGCGAAAATTTTGATGGTTTCTCAACCATTCCTTAACTTCAAACTCCCATATCTCGCGAACGGATTGACGAACACGAGAAATTCCGGTTGCATCTGGAAGAAGAAACTCTCCCGATTACAACGGTATGTGTATTTTTCCCCTAAGCCTTTGTAGTTATTGGTTTCGAGTATCAGACTTTCGAAAATTTTGATGGTTTCTCAACCATTCCTTAACTTCAAACTCCCATATCTCGCGAACGGATTGACGAACTCGAGAAATTCCTGTTGCATCTGAAAGTAGAATCTCGCCCGATTACAAGGGTATGTGTATTTTCCCCCTAGGCCACAGTAGTTATTGGTTTCGAGTATCAGACTTGCGAAAATTTTGATGGTTTCTCATCCGTTCCTTAATTTCAAACTCCCATATCTCGCGAACGGATTGACGAGCTCGAGAAATTCCTGTTGCATCTGAAAGTAGAAACTCGCCCCATTACAATGGTGTGTGTACTTTTCCCCTAGGTCATTCCAGTTATTCGTTTCTAGCATCAGACTTGCGAAAATTTTGATGGTTTCTCAACCATTCCTTAACTTCAAACTCCCATATCTCGCGAACGGATTGACGAACTCGAGAAATTCCTGTTACATCTGAAAGTAGAAACTCGCCCGATTACAAAGGTATGTGTATTTTTCCCTAGGCCATTCCAGTTATTGGTTTAGAGTATCGGACTTGCGAAAACTTTGATGGTTTCTCAAGCATTCCTTAACTTCAAACTCCCATATCTCGCGAACGGGTTGAAGAAGTCCATTATTTCCTGTTGCATCTGAAAGTAGAAACTCGACCGATTAGAATGGTGTGTGTACTTTTCCCCTAGGTCATTCCAGTTATACGTTTCTAGCATCAGAATTGCGAAAATTTTGATGGTTTCTCAACCGTTCCTTAATTTCAAACTCCCATATCTCGCGAACGGATTGACGAGCCCGAGAAATTCCTGTTGCATCTGAAGGTAGAAACTCGCCCCATTACAATGGTGTGTGTACTTTTCCCCTAGGCCATTACAGTTGTTCCTTTCTAGCATCCGAATTGCGAAAATTTTGACGGTTTCTCAACCATTCCTTAACTTCAAACTTCCATATCTCGCGAACGGATTGACGAGCTCGAGAAATTCCTGTTGCATCTGAAATTAGAAACTCGCCCGATTACAAAGGCATGTGTATTTTTCCCCTAGGCCTTTGTAGTTATTGGTTTCGAGTATCAGACTTGCGAAAATTTTGATGATTTCTCAACCATTCTTTAATTTCAAACTCCGCTATCTCGCGAACGGATTGACGAGCTCGAAAAATTCCTGTTGCATCTGAAAGTAGAAACTCGCCCGATTGCAAAGGTATGTGTATTTTTCCCCTAGGCCTTTGTAGTTATTGGTTTCGAGTATCAGACTTGGGAAAATTTTGATGGTTTCTCAACCATTCCTTAACTTCAAACTCCCATATCTCGCGAACGGATTGACGAACTCGAGAAATTCCTGTTGCATCTGAAAGTAGAAACTAGCGCGATTACAAAGGTATGTGTATTTCTCTCCTATGCCACAGTAGTTATTGGTTTCGAGTATCCGACTTGCGAAAATTGTGATTGTTTCTCAAACATTCCTTAACTTCAAACTCCCACATCTCGCGAACGGATTGACGAACACGAGAAATTCCGGTGGCATCTGGAAGAAGAAACTCTCCCGATTACAACGGTATGTGTATTTTTCCCCGAAGCCTTTGTAGTTATTGGTTTCGAGTATCAGACTTGCGAAAATTTTGATGGTTTCTAAACCATTCCTTAATTTCAAACTCCGATATCTCGCGAACGGATTGACGAGCTCGAGAAATTCCTCTTGCATCTGAAGGTAGAAACTCGCCCCATTACAATGGTGTGTGTACTTTTCCCTAGGCCATTCCAGTTATTGGTTTAGAGTATCGGACTTGCGAAAATTTTGATGGTTTCTCAAGCATTCCTTAACTTCAAACTCCCATATCTCGCGAACGGGTTGAAGAACTCGATTATTTCCTGTTGCATCTGAAAGTAGAAACTCGACCGATTAGAATGGTGTGTGTACTTTTCCCCTAGGTCATTCCAGTTATACGTTTCTAGCATCAGAATTGCGAAAATTTTGATGGTTTCTCAACCGTTCCTTAATTTCAAACTCCCATATCTCGCGAACGGATTGACGAGCCCGAGAAATTCCTGTTACATCTGAAAGTAGAAACTCGCCCCATTACAATGGTGTGTGTACTTTTCACTAGGCCATTCCAGTTATTGGTTTAGAGTATCGGACTTGCGAAAATTTTGATGGTTTCTCAAGCATTCCTCAACTTCAAACTCCCATATCGCGCGAACGGATTGAAGAACTCGACTATTTCCTGTTGCATCTGAAAGTAGAAACTCGACCGATTAGAATGGTGTGTGTACTTTTCCCCTAGGTCATTCCAGTTATTCGTTTCTAGCATCAGAATTGCGAAAATTTTGATGGTTTCTCAACCGTTCCTTAATTTCAAACTCCCATATCTCGCGAACGGATTGACCAGCTCGAGAAATTCCTTTTGCATCGGAAAGTAGAAACTCGCCCGATTACAAAGGTATGTGTATTTTTCCCCTAGGCCATAGTAGTTATTGGTTTCGAGTATCAGACTTGCGAAAATTGTGATGGTTTCTCAACCATTCCTTAATTTCAAACTCCCATATCTCGCGAACGGATTGACGAACACGAGAAATTCCGGTTGCATCTGGAAGAAGAAACTCTCCCGATTACAACGGTATGTGTATTTTTCCCCTAAGCCTTTGTAGTTATTGGATTCGAGTATCAGACTTGCGAAAATTTTGATGGTTTCTCAACCGTTCCTTAATTTCAAACTTCCATATCTCGCGAACGGATTGACGAGCTGGAGAAATTCCTGTTGCATCTGAAAGTAGAAACTCGCCCGATTACAAAGGTATGTGTATTTTTCCCCTAGCCCTTTGTAGTTATTTGTTTCGAGTATCAGACTAGCGAAAATTTTGATGGTTTCTCAACCATTCCTTAACCTCAAACTCCCATATCTCGCGAACGGATTGACGAACACGAGAAATTCCGGTTGCATCTGGAAGAAGAAACTCTCCCGATTACAACGGTATGTGTATTTTTCCCCTAAGCCTTTGTAGTTATTGGATTCGAGTATCACACTTGCGAAAATTGTGATGGTTTCTCAACCATTCCTTAACTTCAAACTCCCATATCTCGCGAACGGATTGACGAACTCGAGAAACTCCTGTTGCATCGGAAAGTAGAAACTCGCCCGATTACAAAGGTATGTGTATTTTACCCCTAGGCCATAGTAGTTATTGGTTTCGAGTATCAGACTTGCGAAAATTTTGATGGTTTGTCAAGCATTCCTTAACTTCAAACTCCCATATCTCGCGAACGGTCTGACGAACTCGAGAAATTCCTGTTACATCTGAAAGTAGAAACTCGCCCCATTACAATGGTGTGTGTATTTTTCCCCTAGCCCTTTGTAGTTATTTGTTTCTAGTATCAGGCTTGCGAAAATTTTGATGGTTTCTCAACCATTCCTTAACTTCAAACTCCCATATCTCGCGAACGGATTGACGAACACGAGAAATTCCGGTTGCATCTGGAAGAAGAAACTCTCCCGATTACAACGGTATGTGCATTTTTCCCCTAAGCCTTTGTAGTTATTGGTTTCGAGTATCAGACTTTCGAAAATTTTGATGGTTTCTCAACCATTCCTTAACTTCAAACTCCCATATCTCGCGAACGGATTGACGAACTCGAGAAATTCCTGTTGCATCTGAAAGTAGAATCTCGCCCGATTACAAGGGTATGTGTATTTTCCCCCTAGGCCACAGTAGTTATTGGTTTCGAGTATCAGACTTGCGAAAATTTTGATGGTTTCTCATCCGTTCCTTAATTTCAAACTCCCATATCTCGCGAACGGATTGACGAGCTCGAGAAATTCCTGTTGCATCTGAAAGTAGAAACTCGCCCCATTACAATGGTGTGTGTACTTTTCCCCTAGGTCATTCCAGTTATTCGTTTCTAGCATCAGACTTGCGAAAATTTTGATGGTTTCTCAACCATTCCTTAACTTCAAACTCCCATATCTCGCGAACGGATTGACGAACTCGAGAAATTCCTGTTACATCTGAAAGTAGAAACTCGTCCGAATACAACGGTATGTGTATTTTTGCCCTAGGCCATAGTAGTTATTGGTTTCGAGTATCAGACTTGCGAAAATTTTGATGGTTTCTCAATTATTCCTTAACTTCAAACTCCCATATCTCGCGAACGGATTGGCGAACTGGATTATTTCCTGTTGCATCTGAAAGTAGAAAGTCGTCCGATTACAATGGGGTGTGTACTTTTCCCCTAGGTCATTCCAGTTATACGTTTCTAGCATCAGAATTGCGAAAATTTTGATGGTTTCTCAACCGTTCCTTAATTTCAAACTCCCATATCTCGCGAACGGATTGACGAGCCCGAGAAATTCCTGTTGCATCTGAAGGTAGAAACTCGCCCCATTACAATGGTGTGTGTACTTTTCCCCTAGGCCATTACAGTTGTTCCTTTCTAGCATCCGAATTGCGAAAATTTTGACGGTTTCTCAACCATTCCTTAACTTCAAACTTCCATATCTCGCGAACGGATTGACGAGCTCGAGAAATTCCTGTTGCATCTGAAATTAGAAACTCGCCCGATTACAAAGGTATGTGTATTTTTCCCCTAGGCCTTTGTAGTTATTGGTTTCGAGTATCAGACTTGCGAAAATTTTGATGATTTCTCAACCATTCTTTAATTTCAAACTCCGCTATCTCGCGAACGGATTGACGAGCTTGAAAAATTCCTGTTGCATCTGAAAGTAGAAACTCGCCCGATTGCAAAGGTATGTGTATTTTTCCCCTAGGCCTTTGTAGTTATTGGTTTCGAGTATCAGACTTGGGAAAATTTTGATGGTTTCTCAACCATTCCTTAACTTCAAACTCCCATATCTCGCGAACGGATTGACGAACTCGAGAAATTCCTGTTGCATCTGAAAGTAGAAACTCGCGCGATTACAAAGGTATGTGTATTTCTCTCCTATGCCACAGTAGTTATTGGTTTCGAGTATCCGACTTGCGAAAATTGTGATTGTTTCTCAAACATTCCTTAACTTCAAACTCCCACATCTCGCGAACGGATTGACGAACACGAGAAATTCCGGTGGCATCTGGAAGAAGAAACTCTCCCGATTACAACGGTATGTGTATTTTTCCCCGAAGCCTTTGTAGTTATTGGTTTCGAGTATCAGACTTGCGAAAATTTTGATGGTTTCTCAACCATTCCTTAATTTCAAACTCCGATATCTCGCGAACGGATTGACGAGCTCGAGAAATTCCTCTTGCATCTGAAGGTAGAAACTCGCCCCATTACAATGGTGTGTGTACTTTTCCCTAGGCCATTCCAGTTATTGGTTTAGAGTATCGGACTTGCGAAAATTTTGATGGTTTCTCAAGCATTCCTTAACTTCAAACTCCCATATCTCGCGAACGGGTTGAAGAACTCGATTATTTCCTGTCGCATCTGAAAGTAGAAACTCGACCGATTAGAATGGTGTGTGTACTTTTCCCCTAGGTCATTCCAGTTATACGTTTCTAGCATCAGAATTGCGAAAATTTTGATGGTTTCTCAACCGTTCCTTAATTTCAAACTCCCATATCTCGCGAACGGATTGACGAGCCCGAGAAATTCCTGTTGCATCGGAAAGTAGAAACTCGCCCGATTACAAAGGTATGTGTATTTTTCCCCTAGGCCTTTGTAGTTACTGGTTTCGAGTATCAGACTTGCGAAAATTTTGATGGTTTCTCAACCATTCTTTAATTTCAAACTCCGCTATCTCGCGAACGGATTGACGAGCTCGAAAAATTCCTGTTGCATCTGAGAGTAGAAACTCGCCCGATTACAAAGGTATGTGTATTTTTCCCCTAGGCCATAGTAGTTATTGGTTTCGAGTATCAGACTTGCGAAAATTGTGATGGTCTCTCAACCATTCCTTAACTTCAAACTCCCATATCTCGCGAACGGATTGACGAACTCGAGAAGTTCCTGTTGCATCTGAAGGTAGAAACTCGCCCCATTACAATGGTGTGTGTACTTTTCCCCTAGGCCATTACAGTTGTTCCTTTCTAGCATCCGAATTGCGAAAATTTTGACGGTTTCTCAACCATTCCTTATCTTCAAACTTCCATATCTCGCGAACGGATTGACGAGCTCGAGAAATTCCTGTTGCATCTGAAATTAGAAACTCGCCAGATTACAAAGGTATGTGTATTTTTCCCCTAGGCCTTTGTAGTTATTGGTTTCGAGTATCAGACTTGCGAAAATTTTGATGATTTCTCAACCATTATTTAATTTCAAACTCCGCTATCTCGCGAACGGATTGACGAGCTCGAAAAATTCCTGTTGCATCTGAAAGTAGAAACTCTCCCGATTACAACGGTATGTGTATTTTTCCCCGAAGCCTTTGTAGTTATTGTTTCCGAGTATCAGACTTGCGAAAATTTTGATGGTTTCTCAACCGTTCCTTAATTTCAAACTTCCATATCTCGCGAACGGATTGACGAGCTCGAGAAATTCCTGGTGCATCTGAAAGTAGAAACTCGCCCGATTACAAAGGTATGTGTATTTTTCCCCTAGGCCTTTGTAGTTATTGGTTTCGAGTATCAGACTTGCGAAAATTGTGATTGTTTCTCAAACATTCCTTAATTTCAAACTCCCACATCTCGCGAACGGATTGACGAACACGAGAAATTCCGGTGGCATCTGGAAGAAGAAACTCTCCCAATTACAACGGTATGTGTATTTTTCCCCGAAGCCTTTGTAGTTATTGGTTTCGAGTATCAGACTTGCGAAAATTTTGATGGTTTCTCAACCATTCCTTAACTTCAAACTCCCATATCTCACGAACGGATTGACAAACTCGACAAATTCCTGTTGCATCTGAAAGTAGAAACTCGCCCGATTACAAAGCTATGTGTATTTTTCCCCTAGGCCACAGTAGTTATTGGTTTCGTGTATCAGACTTGCGAAAATTGTGATTGTTTCTCAACCGTTCCTTAATTTCAAACTCCCATATCTCGCGAACGGATTGACGAGCTCGAGAAATTCCTGTTGCATCTGAAAGTAGAAACTCGCCCGATTGCAAAGGAATGTGTATTTTTCCCCCAGGCCTTTGTAGTTATTGGTTTCGAGTATCAGAGTTGGGAAAATTTTGATGGTTCCTCAACCATTCCTTAACTTCAAACTCCCATATCTCGCGAACGGATTGACGAAATCGAGAAATTCCTGTTGCCTCTGAAAGTAGAAACTCGCCCGGTTACAACGGTATGTGTATTTTTCCCCTAGGCCACAGTAGTTATTGGTTTCGAGTATCCGACTTGCGAAAATTGTGATTGTTTCTCAAACATTCCTTAACTTCAAACTCCCACATCTCGCGAACGGATTGACGAACACGAGAAATTCCGATTGCATCTGGAAGAAGAAACTCTCCCGATTACAACGGTATGTGTATTTTTCCCCGAAGCCATTGTAGTTATTGGTTTCGAGTATCAGATTTGCGAAAATTTTGATGGTTTCTCAACCGTTCCTTAATTTCAAACTTCCATATCTCGCGAACGGATTGACAAGCTCGAGAAATTCCTGGTACATCTGAAAGTAGAAACTCGCCCGATTACAAAGGTATGTGTACTTTTCCCCTAGGTCATTCCAGTTATTCGTTTCTAGCATCAGAATTTCGAAAATTTTGATGGTTTCTCAACCGTTCCTTAATTTCAAACTCCCATATCTCGCGAACGGATTGACGAGCTCGAGAAATTCCTGTTGCATCGGAAAGTAGAAACTCGCCCGATTACAAAGGTATGTGTATTTTTCCCCTAGGCCATAGTAGTTATTGGTTTCGAGTATCAGACTTGCGAAAATTGTGATGGTCTCTCAACCACTCCTTAACTTCAAACTCCCATATCTCGCGAACGGATTGACGAACTCGAGAAATTCCTGTTGCATCTGAAGGTAGAAACTCGCCCCATTACAATGGTGTGTGTACTTTTCCCCTAGGCCATTCCAGTTGTTCCTTTCTAGCATCCGAATTGCGAAAATTTTGACGGTTTCTCAACCATTCCTTAACTTCAAACTTCCATATCTCGCGAACGGATTGAAGAAGTCCATTATTTCCTGTTGCATCTGAAAGTAGAAACTCGACCGATTAGAATGGTGTGTGTACTTTTCCCCTAGGTCATTCCAGTTATACGTTTCTAGCATCAGAATTGCGAAAATTTTGATGGTTTCTCAACCGTTCCTTAATTTCAAACTCCCATATCTCGCGAACGGATTGACGAGCCCGAGAAATTCCTGTTGCATCTGAAGGTAGAAACTCGCCCCATTACAATGGTGTGTGTACTTTTCCCCTAGGCCATTACGGTTGTTCCTTTCTAGCATCCGAATTGCGAAAATTTTGACGGTTTCTCAACCATTCCTTAACTTCAAACTTCCATATCTCGCGAACGGATTGACGAGCTCGAGAAATTCCTGTTGCATCTGAAATTAGAAACTCGCCCGATTACAAAGGTATGTGTATTTTTCCCCTAGGCCTTTGTAGTTATTGGTTTCGAGTATCAGACTTGGGAAAATTTTGATGGTTTCTCAACCATTCCTTAACTTCAAACTCCCATATCTCGCGAACGGATTGACGAACTCGAGAAATTCCTGTTGCATCTGAAAGTAGAAACTCGCGCGATTACAAAGGTATGTGTATTTTTCTCCTAGGCCATGGTAGTTATTGGTTTCGAGTATCAGACTTGCGAAAATTGTGATGGTTTCTCAACCATTCCATAATTTCAAACTCCCATATCTCGCGAACGGATTGACGAACACGAGAAATTCCGGTTGCATCTGGAAGAAGAAACTCTCCCGATTACAACGGTATGTGTATTTTTCCCCTAAGCCTTTGTAGTTATTGGTTTCGAGTATCAGACTTTCGAAAATTTTGATGGTTTCTCAACCATTCCTTAACTTCAAACTCCCATATCTCGCGAACGGATTGACGAACACGAGAAATTCCGATTGCATCTGGAAGAAGAAACTCGCCCGATTACAACGGTATGTCTATTTTTCCCCTAGGCCACAGTAGTTATTGGTTTCGAGTATCCGACTTGCGAAAATTGTGATTGTTTCTCAAACATTCCTTAACTTCAAACTCCCACATCTCGCGAACGGATTGACGAACACGAGAAATTCCGGTTGCATCTGGAAGAAGAAACTCTCCCGATTACAACGGTATGTGTATTTCTCCCCTAAGCCTTTGTAGTTATTGGTTTCGAGTATCGGATTTGGGAAAATTTTGATGGTTTCTCAACCATTCCTTAACTTCAAACTCCCATATCTCGCGAACGGATTGACGAACACGAGAAATTCCGATTGCATCTGGAAGAAGAAACTCGCCCGATTACAACGGTATGTGTATTTTTCCCCTAGGCCTTTGTAGTTATTGGTTTCGAGTATCCGACTTGCGAAAATTGTGATTGTTTTTCAAACATTCCTTAACTTCAAACTCCCACATCTCGCGAACGGATTGACGAACACGAGAAATTCCGGTTGCATCTGGAAGAAGAAACTCTCCCGATTACAACGGTATGTGTATTTTTCCCCGAAGCCTTTGTAGTTATTGGTTTCGAGTATTAGACTTGGAAAAATTTTGATGGTTTCTCAACCATTCCTTAACTTCAAACTCCCATATCTCGCGAACGGTTTGACGAACTCGAGAAATTCCTGTTGCATCTGAAAGTAGAAACTAGCGCGATTACAAAGGTATGTGTATTTTTCTCCTAGGCCATAGTAGTTATTGGTTTCGAGTATCAGACTTGCGAAAATTGTGATTGTTTCTCAAACATTCCTTAACTTCAAACTCCCACATCTCGCGAACGGATTGACGAACACGAGAAATTCCGGTTGCATCTGGAAGAAGAAACTCTCCCGATTACAACGGTATGTGTATTTTTTCCCTAAGCCTCTGTAGTTATTGGTTTCGAGTATCAGAATTTCGAAAATTTTGGTGGTTTCTCAACCATTCCTTAATTTCAAACTCCCATATCTCGCGAACGGATTGACGAACTCGAGAAATTCCTGTTGCATCTGAAGGTAGAAACTCGCCCGATTACAAAGGTATGTGTATTTTTCCCCTAGGCCATTCCAGTTATTGGTTTCGAGTATCAGACCAGCGAAAGTTTTGAAGGTTTCTCAACCATTCCTTACCTTCAAACACCCATATCTCGCGAACGGAATGACGAACTCGAGAAATTCCTGTTGTATTTGAAAGTAGAATCTCGCGCGATTACAATGGTGTGTGTACTTTTCCCCTAGGCCATTCCAGTTATTGGTTTCGAGTGTCAGACCAGCGAAAGTTTTGATGGTTTCTCAACCATTCCTTACCTTCAAACACCCATATCTCGCGAACGGAATGACGAACTCGAGAAATTCCTGTTGTATCTGAAAGTAGAATCTCGCGCGATTACAATGGTGTGTGTACTTTTCCCCTAGGCCATTCCAGTTATTGGTTTCGAGTATCAGAATTGCGAAAATTTTGATCGTTTCTCAACTATTCCTTAACTTCAAACTCCCATATCTCGCGATCGGATTGACGAATCCGAAAAATTTCTGTTGCATCTGAAAATAGAGACTCCCCCGATTACAATGCTATGTGTATTTTTGCCCTAGGCCATAGTAGTTATTGGTTTCGAGTATCAGACTTGCGAAAATTGTGATGGTCTCTCAACCATTCCTTAACTTCAAACTCCCATATCTCGAGAACGGATTGACGAACTCGATTATTTCCTGTTGCATCTGAAAGTAGAAAGTCGACCGATTACAATGGTGTGTGTACTTTTCCCCCAGGTAATCCCAGTTATTCGTTTCTAGCATCAGAATTGCGAAAATTTTGATGGTTTCTCAACCATTCCTTAACTTCAAACTCCCATATCTCGCGAACGAATAGACGAACTCGATTATTTCCTGTTGCATCTGAAAGTAGAAAGTCGACCGATTACAACGGTGTGTGTACTTTTCCCCCAGGTCATCCCAGTTATTCGTTTCTAGCATCAGAATTGCGAAAATTTTGATGGTTTCTCAACCATTCCTTAACTTCAAACTCCCATATCACGCGAACGGATTGAAGAACTCGATTATTTCCTGTTGCATTTGAAATTAGAAACTCGACCGATTAGAATGGTGTGTGTACTTTTCCCCTAGGTCATTCCAGTTATTCGTTTCTAGCATCAGAATTGCGAAAATTTTGATGGTTTCTCAACCATTCCTTAATTTCAAACTCCCGTATCTCGCGAACGGATTGACATACTCGAGAAATTCCTGTTGCATCTGAAAGTAGAAACTCGCCCAGTTACAAAGGTATGTGTATTTTTCCCCTAGGCCACAGTAGTTATTGGTTTCGAGTATCCGACTTGCGAAAATTGTGATTGTTTCTCAAACATTCCTTAACTTCAAACTCCCATATCTTGCGAACGGATTGACATACTCGAGAAATTCCTGTTGCATCTGAAAGCAGAAACTCGCCCAGTCACAACGGTATGTGTATTTTTTCCCTAGGCCTTTGTAGTTATCGTTTTCGAGTATCAGACTTGCGAAAATTTTGATGGTTTCTCAACCATTCCTTAACTTCAAACTCCCATATCTCGCGAACGGATTGACGAACTCGAGAAATTCCTGTTGCATCTGAAAGTAGAAACTCGCCCGATTACAAAGGTATGTGTATTTTTCCCCTAGGCCACAGTAGTTATTGGTTTCGAGTATCAGACTTGCGAAAATTGTGATGGTTTCTCAACCATTCCTTAATTTCAAACTCCCATATCTCGCGAACGGATTGTCGAACACGAGAAATTCCGGATGCATCTGAAAGTAGAAAGTCGACCGATAACAATGGTGTGTGTACTTTTCCCCTAGGTCATTCCAGTTATTCGTTTCTAGCATCAGAATTTCAAAAATTTTGATGGTTTCGCAACCATTCCTTAACATCAAACTCCCATATCTCGCGAACGGATTGACGAACTCGATTATTTCCTGTTGCATCTGAAAGTAGAAACTCGACCGATTACAACGGCATGTGTATTTTTCCCCTAGGCCACAGTAGTTATTGGTTTCGAGTATCAGACTTGCGAAAATTGTGATGGTTTCTCAACCATTCCTTAATTTCAAACTCCCATATCTCGCGAACGGTTTGACGAACTCGAGAAATTCCTGTTGCATCTGAAAGTAGAAACTAGCGCGATTACAAAGGTATGTGTATTTTGCTCCTAGGCCATAGTAGTTATTGGTTTCGAGTATCAGACTTGCGAAAATTGTGATGGTTTCTCAACCATTCCTTATTTTCAAACTCCCATATCTCGCGAACGGATTGACGAACACGAGAAATTCCGGTTGCATCTGGAAGAAGAAACTCTCCCGATTACAACGGTATGTGTATTTTTCCCCTAAGCCTTTGTAGTTATTGGTTTCGAGTATCAGACTTTCGAAAATTTTGATGGTTTCTCAACCATTCCTTAACTTCAAACTCCCATATCTCGCGAACGGATTGACGAACACGAGAAATTCCGATTGCATCTGGAAGAAGAAACTCGCCCGATTACAACGGTGTGTGTATTTTTCCCCTAGGCCACAGTAGTTATTGGTTTCGAGTATCAGACTTGGGAAAATTTTGATGGTTTCTCAACCATTCCTTAACTTCAAACTCCCATATCTCGCGAACGGATTGACGAACTCGAGAAATTTCTGTTGCATCTGAAAGTAGAAACTCGCGCGATTACAAAGGTATGTGTATTTTTCTTCTAGGCCATAGTAGTTATTGGTTTCGAGTATCAGACTTGCGAAAATTGTGATGGTTTCTCATCCATTCCTTAATTTCAAACTCCCATATCTCGCGAACGGATTGACGAACACGAGAAATTCCGGTTGCATCTGGAAGAAGAAACTCTCCCGATTACAACGGTATGTGTATTTTTCCCCTAAGCCTTTGTAGTTATTGGTTTCGAGTATCGGATTTGGGAAAATTTTGATGGTTTCTCAACCATTCCTTAACTTCAAACTCCCATATGTCGCGAACGGATTGACGAACACGAGAAATTCCGATTGCATCTGCAAGAAGAAACTCGCCCGATTACAACGGTATGTGTATTTTTCCCCTAGGCCTTTGTAGTTATTGGTTTCGAGTATCAGACTTGGGAAAATTTTGATGGTTTCTCAACCATTCCTTAACTTCAAACTCCCATATCTCGCGAACGGATTGACGAACTCGAGAAATTCCTGTTGCATCTGAAAGTAGAAACTCGCGTGATTACAAAGGTATGTGTATTTTTCTCCTAGGCCATAGTAGTTATTGGTTTCGAGTATCAGACTTGCGAAAATTGTGATGGTTTCTCAACCATTCCTTAATTTCAAACTCCCATATCTCGCGAACGGATTGACGAACACGAGAAATTCCGGTTGCATCTGGAAGAAGAAACTCTCCCGATTACAACGGTATGTGTATTTTTCCCCTAAGCCTTTGTAGTTATTGGTTTCGAGTATCAGATTTTCGAAAATTTTGATGGTTTCTCAACCATTCCTTAACTTCAAACTCCCACATCTCGCGAACGGATTGACGAACACGAGAAATTCCAGTTGCATCTGGAAGAAGAAACTCTCCCGATTACAACGGTATGTGTATTTTTCCCCTAAGCCTTTGTAGTTATTGGTTTCGAGTATCGGATTTGGGAAAATTTTGATGGTTTCTCAACCATTCCTTAACTTCAAACTCCCATATCTCGCGAACGGATTGACGAACACGAGAAATTCCGATTGCATCTGGAAGAAGAAACTCGCCCGATTACAACGGTATGTGTATTTTTCCCCTAGGCCTTTGTAGTTATTGGTTTTGAGTATCCGACTTGCGAAAATTGTGATTGTTTCTCAAACATTCCTTAACTTCAAACTCCCACATCTCGCGAACGGATTGACGAACACGAGAAATTCCGGTTGCATCTGGAAGAAGAAACTCTCCCGATTACAACGGTATGTGTATTTTTCCCCGAAGCCTTTGTAGTTATTGGTTTCGAGTATCAGACTTGGAAAAATTTTGATGGTTTCTCAACCATTCCTTAACTTCAAACTCCCATATCTCGCGAACGGATTGACGAACTCGAGAAATTCCTGTTGCATCTGAAAGTAGAAACTCGCCCGATTACAAAGGTATGTGTATTTTTCCCCTAGGCCACAGTAGTTATTGGTTTCGAGTATCAGACTTGCGAAAATTGTGATGGTTTCTCAACCATTCCTTAATTTCAAACTCCCATATCTCGCGAACGGATTGTCGAACACGAGAAATTCCGGATGCATCTGAAAGTAGAAAGTCGACCGATAACAATGGTGTGTGTACTTTTCCCCTAGGTCATTCCAGTTATTCGTTTCTAGCATCAGAATTTCAAAAATTTTGATGGTTTCGCAACCATTCCTTAACATCAAACTCCCATATCTCGCGAACGGATTGACGAACTCGATTATTTCCTGTTGCATCTGAAAGTAGAAACTCGACCGATTACAACGGCATGTGTATTTTTCCCCTAGGCCACAGTAGTTATTGGTTTCGAGTATCAGACTTGCGAAAATTGTGATGGTTTCTCCACCATTCCTTAATTTCAAACTCCCATATCTCGCGAACGGTTTGACGAACTCGAGAAATTCCTGTTGCATCTGAAAGTAGAAACTAGCGCGATTACAAAGGTATGTGTATTTTGCTCCTAGGCCATAGTAGTTATTGGTTTCGAGTATCAGACTTGCGAAAATTGTGATGGTTTCTCAACCATTCCTTATTTTCAAACTCCCATATCTCGCGAACGGATTGACGAACACGAGAAATTCCGGTTGCATCTGGAAGAAGAAACTCTCCCGATTACAACGGTATGTGTATTTTTCCCCTAAGCCTTTGTAGTTATTGGTTTCGAGTATCAGACTTTCGAAAATTTTGATGGTTTCTCAACCATTCCTTAACTTCAAACTCCCATATCTCGCGAACGGATTGACGAACACGAGAAATTCCGATTGCATCTGGAAGAAGAAACTCGCCCGATTACAACGGTGTGTGTATTTTTCCCCTAGGCCACAGTAGTTATTGGTTTCGAGTATCAGACTTGGGAAAATTTTGATGGTTTCTCAACCATTCCTTAACTTCAAACTCCCATATCTCGCGAACGGATTGACGAACTCGAGAAATTTCTGTTGCATCTGAAAGTAGAAACTCGCGCGATTACAAAGGTATGTGTATTTTTCTTCTAGGCCATAGTAGTTATTGGTTTCGAGTATCAGACTTGCGAAAATTGTGATGGTTTCTCATCCATTCCTTAATTTCAAACTCCCATATCTCGCGAACGGATTGACGAACACGAGAAATTCCGGTTGCATCTGGAAGAAGAAACTCTCCCGATTACAACGGTATGTGTATTTTCCCCCTAAGCCTTTGTAGTTATTGGTTTCGAGTATCGGATTTGGGAAAATTTTGATGGTTTCTCAACCATTCCTTAACTTCAAACTCCCATATGTCGCGAACGGATTGACGAACACGAGAAATTCCGATTGCATCTGCAAGAAGAAACTCGCCCGATTACAACGGTATGTGTATTTTTCCCCTAGGCCTTTGTAGTTATTGGTTTCGAGTATCAGACTTGGGAAAATTTTGATGGTTTCTCAACCATTCCTTAACTTCAAACTCCCATATCTCGCGAACGGATTGACGAACTCGAGAAATTCCTGTTGCATCTGAAAGTAGAAACTCGCGTGATTACAAAGGTATGTGTATTTTTCTCCTAGGCCATAGTAGTTATTGGTTTCGAGTATCAGACTTTCGAAAATTGTGATGGTTTCTCAACCATTCCTTAATTTCAAACTCCCATATCTCGCGAACGGATTGACGAACACGAGAAATTCCGGTTGCATCTGGAAGAAGAAACTCTCCCGATTACAACGGTATGTGTATTTTTCCCCTAAGCCTTTGTAGTTATTGGTTTCGAGTATCAGACTTTCGAAAATTTTGATGGTTTCTCAACCATTCCTTAACTTCAAACTCCCATATCTCGCGAACGGATTGACGAACACGAGAAATTCCGATTGCATCTGGAAGAAGAAACTCTCCCGATTACAACGGTATGTGTATTTTTCCCCTAAGCCTTTGTAGTTATTGGTTTCGAGTATCGGATTTGGGAAAATTTTGATGGTTTCTCAACCATTCCTTAACTTCAAACTCCCATATCTCGCGAACGGATTGACGAACACGAGAAATTCCGATTGCATCTGGAAGAAGAAACTCGCCCGATTACAACGGTATGTGTATTTTTCCCCTAGGCCTTTGTAGTTATTGGTTTCGAGTATCCGACTTGCGAAAATTGTGATTGTTTCTCAAACATTCCTTAACTTCAAACTCCCACATCTCGCGAACGGATTGACGAACACGAGAAATTCCGGTTGCACCTGGAAGAAGAAACTCTCCCGATTACAACGGTATGTGTATTTTTCCCCGAAGCCTTTGTAGTTATTGGTTTCGAGTATCAGACTTGGAAAAATTTTGATGGTTTCTCAACCATTCCTTAACTTCAAACTCCCATATCTCGCGAACGGATTGACGAACTCGAGAAATTTCTGTTGCATCTGAAAGTAGAAACTCGCGCGATTACAAAGGTATGTGTATTTTCCTTCTAGGCCATAGTAGTTATTGGTTTCGAGTATCAGACTTGCGAAAATTGTGATGGTTTCTCATCCATTCCTTAATTTCAAACTCCCATATCTCGCGAACGGATTGACGAACACGAGAAATTCCGGTTGCATCTGGAAGAAGAAACTCTCCCGATTACAACGGTATGTGTATTTTTCCCCTAAGCCTTTGTAGTTATTGGTTTCGAGTATCAGACTTTCGAAAATTTTGATGGTTTCTCAACCATTCCTTAACTTCAAACTCCCATATCTCGCGAACGGATTGACGAACACGAGAAATTCCGATTGCATCTGGAAGAAGAAACTCGCCCGATTACAACGGTATGTGTATTTTTCCCCTAGGCCACAGTAGTTATTGGTTTCGAGTATCCGACTTGCGAAAATTGTGATTGTTTCTCAAACATTCCTTAACTTCAAACTCCCACATCTCGCGAACGGATTGACGTACACGAGAAATTCCAGTTGCATCTGGAAGAAGAAACTCTCCCGATTACAACGGTATGTGTATTTTTCCCCTAAGCCTTTGTAGTTATTGGTTTCGAGTATCGGATTTGGGAAAATTTTGATGGTTTCTCAACCATTCCTTAACTTCAAACTCCCATATCTCGCGAACGGATTGACGAACACGAGAAATTCCGATTGCATCTGGAAGAAGAAACTCGCCCGATTACAACGGTATGTGTATTTTTCCCCTAGGCCTTTGTAGTTATTGGTTTCGAGTATCCGACTTGCGAAAATTGTGATTGTTTCTCAAACATTCCTTAACTTCAAACTCCCACATCTCGCGAACGGATTGACGAACACGAGAAATTCCGGTTGCATCTGGAAGAAGAAACTCTCCCGATTACAACGTTATGTGTATTTTTCCCCGAAGCCTTTGTAGTTATTGGTTTCGAGTATCAGACTTGGAAAAATTTTGATGGTTTCTCAACCATTCCTTAACTTCAAACTCCCATATCTCGCGAACGGTTTGACGAACTCGAGAAATTCCTGTTGCATCTGAAAGTAGAAACTAGCGCGATTACAAAGGTATGTGTATTTTTCTCCTAGGCCATAGTAGTTATTGGTTTCGAGTATCAGACTTGCGAAAATTGTGATGGTTTCTCAACCATTCCTTATTTTCAAACTCCCATATCTCGCGAACGGATTGACGAACACGAGAAATTCCGATTGCATCTGGAAGAAGAAACTCGCCCGATTACAACGGTATGTGTATTTTTCCCCCTAGGCCTTTGTAGTTATTGGTTTCGAGTATCAGACTTGCGAAAATTGTGATTGTTTCTCAAACATTCCTTAACTTCAAACTCCCATATCTTGCGAACGGATTGACATACTCGAGAAATTCCTGTTGCATCTGAAAACAGAAACTCGCCCAGTCACAAAGGTATGTGTATTTTTTCCCTAGGCCTTTGTAGTTATCGGTTTCGAGTATCAGACTTGCGAAAATTTTGATGGTTTCTCAACCATTCCTTAACTTCAAACTCCCATATCTCGCGGACGGATAGACGAACACGAGAAATTCCGATTGCATCTGGAAGAAGAAACTCGCCCGATTACAACGGTATGTGTATTTTTCCCCTAGGCCACAGTAGTTATTGGTTTCGAGTATCCGACTTGCGAAAATTGTGATTGTTTCTCAAACATTCCTTAACTTCAAACTCCCACATCTCGCGAACGGATTGACGAACACGAGAAATTCCAGTTGCATCTGGAAGAAGAAACTCTCCCGATTACAACGGTATGTGTATTTTTCCCCTAAGCCTTTGTAGTTATTGGTTTCGAGTATCGGATTTGGGAAAATTTTGATGGTTTCTCAACCATTCCTTAACTTCAAACTCCCATATCTCGCGAACGGATTGACGAACACGAGAAATTCCGATTGCATCTGGAAGAAGAAACTCGCCCGATTACAACGGTATGTGTATTTTTCCCCTAGGCCTTTGGAGTTATTGGTTTCGAGTATCCGACTTGCGAAAATTGTGATTGTTTTCTCAAACAATCCTTAACTTCAAACTCCCACATCTCGCGAACGGTTTTGACGAACTCGAGAAATTCCTGTTGCATCTGAAAGTAGAAACTAGCGCGATTACAAAGGTATGTGTATTTTTCTCCTAGGCCATAGTAGTTATTGGTTTCGAGTATCAGACTTGCGAAAATTGTGATGGTTTCTCTACCATTCCTTATTTTCAAACTCCCATATCTCGCGAACGGATTGACGAACACGAGAAATTCCGATTGCATCTGGAAGAAGAAACTCGCCCGATTACAACGGTATGTGTATTTTTCCCCTAGGCCTTTGTAGTTATTGGTTTCGAGTATCAGACTTGCGAAAATTTGATGGTTTCTCAAGCATTCCTTAACTTCAAACTCCCATATCTCGCGAACGAATAGACGAACTCGATTATTTCCTGTTGCATCTGAAAGTAGAAAGTCGACCGATTACAATGGTGTGTGTACTTTTCCCCCAGGTCATCCCAGTTATTCGTTTCTAGCATCAGAATTGCGAAATTTTGATGGTTTCTCAACCATTCCTTAACTTCAAACTCCCATATGACGCGAACGGATTGAAGAACTCGATTATGTCCTGCTGCATCTGAAATTAGAAACTGGGACCGATTAGAATGGTGTGTGTACTTTTCCCCTAGGTCATTCCAGTTATTCGTTTCTAGCATCAGAATTGCGAAAATTTTGATGGTTTCTCAACCATTCCTTAATTTCAAAATCCCATATCTCGCGAACGGATTGACATACTCGAGAAATTCCTGTTGCATCTGAAATTAGAAACTCGACCGATTAGAATGGTGTGTGTACTTTTCCCCTAGGTCATTCCAGTTATTCGTTTCTAGCATCAGAATTGCGAAAATTTTGATGGTTTCTCAACCATTCCTTAACTTCAAACTCCCATATCTCGCGAACGGATTGACGAACTCGAGAAATTCCTGTTGCATCTGAAAGTAGAAACTCGCCGATTACAAAGGTATGTGTATTTTTCCCCTAGGCCACAGTAGTTATTGGTTTCGAGTATCAGACTTGCGAAAATTGTGATGGTTTCTCAACCCTTCCTTAATTTCAAACTCCCATATCTCGCGAACGGATTGTCGAACACGAGAAATTCCGGATGCATCTGAAAGTAGAAAGTCGACCGATAACAATGGTGTGTGTACTTTTCCCCTAGGTCATTCCAGTTATTCGTTTCTAGCATCAGAATTTCAAAAATTTTGATGGTTTCGCAACCATTCCTTAACATCAAACTCCCATATCTCGCGAACGGATTGACGAACTCGATTATTTCCTGTTGCATCTGAAAGTAGAAACTCGGCCGATTACAACGGCATGTGTATTTTTCCCCTAGGCCACAGTAGTTATTGGTTTCGAGTATCAGACTTGCGAAAATTGTGATGGTTTCTCAACCATTCCTTAATTTCAAACTCCCATATCTCGCGAACGGATTGACGAACACGAGAAATTCCGGTTGCATTTGGAAGAAGAAACTCTCCCGATTACAACGGTATGTGTATTTTTCCCCGAAGCCTTTGTAGTTATTGGTTTCGAGTATCAGACTTGGGAAAATTTTGATGGTTTCTCAACCATTCCTTAACTTCAAACTCCCATATCTCGCGAACGGTTTGACGAACTCGAGAAATTCCTGTTGCATCTGAAAGTAGAAACTAGCGCGATTACAAAGGTATGTGTATTTTGCTCCTAGGCCATAGTATTTATTGGTTTCGAGTATCAGACTTGCGAAAATTGTGATGGTTTCTCAACCATTCCTTATTTTCAAACTCCCATATCTCGCGAACGGATTGACGAACACGAGAAATTCCGGTTGCATCTGGAAGAAGAAACTCTCCCGATTACAACGGTATGTGTATTTTTCCCCTAAGCCTTTGTAGTTATTGGTTTCGAGTATCAGACTTTCGAAAATTTTGATGGTTTCTCAACCATTCCTTAACTTCAAACTCCCATATCTCGCGAACGGATTGACGAACACGAGAAATTCCGATTGCATCTGGAAGAAGAAACTCGCCCGATTACAACGGTATGTGTATTTTTCCCCTAGGCCACAGTAGTTATTGGTTTCGAGTATCAGACTTGGGAAAATTTTGATGGTTTCTCAACCATTCCTTAACTTCAAACTCCCATATCTCGCGAACGGATTGACGAACTCGAGAAATTTCTGTTGCATCTGAAAGTAGAAACTTGCGCGATTACAAAGGTATGTGTATTTTTCTTCTAGGCCATAGTAGTTATTGGTTTCGAGTATCAGACTTGCGAAAATTGTGATGGTTTCTCATCCATTCCTTAATTTCAAACTCCCATATCTCGCGAACGGATTGACGAACACGAGAAATTCCGGTTGCATATGGAAGAAGAAACTCTCCCGATTACAACGGTATGTGTATTTTTCCCCTAAGCCTTTGTAGTTATTGGTTTCGAGTATCGGATTTGGGAAAATTTTGATGGTTTCTCAACTATTCCTTAACTTCAAACTCCCATATCTCGCGAACGGATTGACGAACTCGAGAAATTCCTGTTGCATCTGAAAGTAGAAACTCGCGCGATTACAAAGGTATGTGTATTTTTCTCCTAGGCCATAGTAGTTATTGGTTTCGAGTATCAGACATGCGAAAATTGTGATGGTTTCTCAACCATTCCTTAATTTCAAACTCCCATATCTCGCGAACGGATTGACAAACACGAGAAATTCCGGTTGCATCTGGAAGAAGAAACTCTCCCGATTACAACGGTATGTGTATTTTTCCCCTAAGCCTTTGTAGTTATTGGTTTCGAGTATCAGACTTTCGAAAATTTTGATGGTTTCTCAACCATTCCTTAACTTCAAACTCCCATATCTCGCGAACGGATTGACGAACACGAGAAATTCCGATTGCATCTGGAAGAAGAAACTCGCCCGATTACAACGGTATGTGTATTTTTCCCCTAGGCCACAGTAGTTATTGGTTTCGAGTATCCGACTTGCGAAAATTGTGATTGTTTCTCAAACATTCCTTAACTTCAAACTCCCTCATCTCGCGAACGGATTGACGGACACGAGAAATTCCAGTTGCATCTGGAAGAAGAAACTCTCCCGATTACAACGGTATGTGTATTTTTCCCCTAAGCCTTTGTAGTTATTGGTTTCGAGTATCGGATTTGGGAAAATTTTGATGGTTTCTCAACCATTCCTTAACTTCAAACTCCCATATCTCGCGAACGGATTGACGAACACGAGAAATTCCGATTGCATCTGGAAGAAGAAACTCGCCCGATTACAACGGTATGTGTATTTTTCCCCTAGGCCTTTGTAGTTATTGGTTTCGAGTATCCGACTTGCGAAAATTGTGATTGTTTCTCAAACATTCCTTAACTTCAAACTCCCACATCTCGCGAACGGATTGACGAACACGAGAAATTCCGGTTGCATCTGGAAGAAGAAACTCTCCCGATTACAACGGTATGTGTATTTTTCCCCGAAGCCTTTGTAGTTATTGGTTTCGAGTATCAGACTTGGAAAAGTTTTGATGGTTTCTCAACCATTCCTTAACTTCAAACTCACATATCTCGCGAACGGTTTGACGAACTCGAGAAATTCCTGTTGCATCTGAAAGTAGAAACTAGCGCGATTACAAAGGTATGTGTATTTTTCTCCTAGGCCATAGTAGTTATTGGTTTCGAGTATCAGACTTGCGAAAATTGTGATGGTTTCTCAACCATTCCTTATTTTCAAACTCCCATATCTCGCGAACGGATTGACGAACACGAGAAATTCCGGTTGCATCTGGAAGAAGAAACTCTCCCGATTACAACGGTATGTGTATTTTTCCCCTAAGCCTTTGTAGTTATTGGTTTCGAGTATCAGACTTTCGAAAATTTTGATGGTTTCTCAACCATTCCTTAACTTCAAACTTCCATATCTCGCGAACGGATTGACGAACTCGAGAAATTCCTGTTGCATCTGAAAGTAGAAACTCGCGCGATTACAAAGGTATGTGTATTTTTCTCCTAGGCCATAGTAGTTATTGGTTTCGAGTATCAGACTTTCGAAAATTTTGATGGTTTCTCAACCATTCCTTAACTTCAAACTCCCATATCTCGCGAACGGATTGACGAACACGAGAAATTCCGATTGCATCTGGAAGAAGAAACTCGCCCGATTACAACGGTATGTGTATTTTTCCCCTAGGCCACAGTAGTTATTGGTTTCGAGTATCCGACTTGCGAAAATTGTGATTGTTTCTCAAACATTCCTTAACTTCAAACTCCCTCATCTCGCGAACGGATTGACGGACACGAGAAATTCCAGTTGCATCTGGAAGAAGAAACTCTCCCGATTACAACGGTATGTGTATTTTTCCCCTAAGCCTTTGTAGTTATTGGTTTCGAGTATCGGATTTGGGAAAATTTTGATGGTTTCTCAACCATTCCTTAACTTCAAACTCCCATATCTCGCGAACGGATTGACGAACACGAGAAATTCCGATTCCATCTGGAAGAAGAAACTCGCCCGATTACAACGGTATGTGTATTTTTCCCCTAGGCCTTTGTAGTTATTGGTTTCGAGTATCCGACTTGCGAAAATTGTGATTGTTTCTCAAACATTCCTTAACTTCAAACTCCCACATCTCGCGAACGGATTGACGAACACGAGAAATTCCGGTTGCATCTGGAAGAAGAAACTCTCCCGATTACAACGGTATGTGTATTTTTCCCCGAAGCCTTTGTAGTTATTGGTTTCGAGTATCAGACTTGGAAAAGTTTTGATGGTTTCTCAACCATTCCTTAACTTCAAACTCACATATCTCGCGAACGGTTTGACGAACTCGAGAAATTCCTGTTGCATCTGAAAGTAGAAACTAGCGCGATTACAAAGGTATGTGTATTTTTCTCCTAGGCCATAGTAGTTATTGGTTTCGAGTATCAGACTTGCGAAAATTGTGATGGTTTCTCAACCATTCCTTATTTTCAAACTCCCATATCTCGCGAACGGATTGACGAACACGAGAAATTCCGGTTGCATCTGGAAGAAGAAACTCTCCCGATTACAACGGTATGTGTATTTTTCCCCTAAGCCTTTGTAGTTATTGGTTTCGAGTATCAGACTTTCGAAAATTTTGATGGTTTCTCAACCATTCCTTAACTTCAAACTCCCATATCTCGCGAACGGATTGACGAACACGAGAAATTCCGATTGCATCTGGAAGAAGAAACTCGCCCGATTACAACGGTATGTGTATTTTTCCCCTAGGCCTTTGTAGTTATTGGTTTCGAGTATCAGACTTGCGAAAATTTTGATGGTTTCTCAAGCATTCCTTAACTTCAAACTCCCATATCTCGCGAACGAATAGACGAACTCGATTATTTCCTGTTGCATCTGAAAGTAGAAAGTCGACCGATTACAATGGTGTGTGTACTTTTCCCCCAGGTCATCCCAGTTATTCGTTTCTAGCATCAGAATTGCGAAAATTTTGATGGTTTCTCAACCATTCCTTAACTTCAAACTCCCATATCACGCGAAAGGATTGAAGAACTCGATTATGTCCTGTTGCATCTGAAATTAGAAACTGGACCGATTAGAATGGTGTGTGTACTTTTCCCCTAGGTCATTCCAGTTATTCGTTTCTAGCATCAGAATTGCGAAAATTTTGATGGTTTCTCAACCATTCCTTAATTTCAAAATCCCATATCTCGCGAACGGATTGACATACTCGAGAAATTCCTGTTGCATCTGAAATTAGAAACTCGACCGATTAGAATGGTGTGTGTACTTTTCCCCTAGGTCATTCCAGTTATTCGTTTCTAGCATCAGAATTGCGAAAATTTTGATGGTTTCTCAACCATTCCTTAATTTCAAACTCCCGTATCTCGCGAACGGATTGACATACTCGAGAAATTCCTGTTGCATCTGAAAGTAGAAACTCGCCCAGTTACAAAGGTATGTGTATTTTTCCCCTAGGCCACAGTAGTTATTGGTTTCGAGTATCCGACTTGCGAAAATTGTGATTGTTTCTCAAACATTCCTTAACTTCAAACTCCCATATCTTGCGAACGGATTGACATACTCGAGAAATTCCTGTTGCATCTGAAAGCAGAAACTCGCCCAGTCACAAAGGTATGTGTATTTTTTCCCTAGGCCTTTGTAGTTATCGGTTTCGAGTATCAGACTTGCGAAAATTTTGATGGTTTCTCAACCATTCCTTAACTTCAAACTCCCATATCTCGCGAACGGATTGACGAACTCGAGAAATTCCTGTTGCATCTGAAAGTAGAAACTCGCCCGATTACAAAGGTATGTGTATTTTTCCCCTAGGCCACAGTAGTTATTGGTTTCGAGTATCAGACTTGCGAAAATTGTGATGGTTTCTCAACCCTTCCTTAATTTCAAACTCCCATATCTCGCGAACGGATTGTCGAACACGAGAAATTCCGGATGCATCTGAAAGTAGAAAGTCGACCGATAACAATGGTGTGTGTACTTTTCCCCTAGGTCATTCCAGTTATTCGTTTCTAGCATCAGAATTTCAAAAATTTTGATGGTTTCGCAACCATTCCTTAACATCAAACTCCCATATCTCGCGAACGGATTGACGAACTCGATTATTTCCTGTTGCATCTCAAAGTAGAAACTCGGCAGATTACAACGGCATGTGTATTTTTCCCCTAGGCCACAGTAGTTATTGGTTTCGAGTATCAGACTTGCGAAAATTGTGATGGTTTCTCAACCATTCCTTAATTTCAAACTCCCATATCTCGCGAACGGATTGACGAACACGAGAAATTCCGGATGCATCTGAAAGTAGAAACTCGCCCGATTACAACGGTATGTGTATTTTTCCCCTAGGCCACAGTAGTTATTGGTTTCGAGTATCCGACTTGCGAAAATTGTGATTGTTTCCCAAACATTCCTTAACTTCAAACTCCCACATCTCGCGAACGGATTGACGAACACGAAAAATTCCGGTTGCATTTGGAAGAAGAAACTCTCCCGATTACAACGGTATGTGTATTTTTCCCCGAAGCCTTTGTAGTTATTGGTTTCGAGTATCAGACTTGGGAAAATTTTGATGGTTTCTCAACCATTCCTTAACTTCAAACTCCCATATCTCGCGAACGGTTTGACGAACTCGAGAAATTCCTGTTGCATCTGAAAGTAGAAACTAGCGCGATTACAAAGGTATGTGTATTTTGCTCCTAGGCCATAGTATTTATTGGTTTCGAGTATCAGACTTGCGAAAATTGTGATGGTTTCTCAACCATTCCTTATTTTCAAACTCCCATATCTCGCGAACGGATTGACGAACACGAGAAATTCCGGTTGCATCTGGAAGAAGAAACTCTCCCGATTACAACGGTATGTGTATTTTTCCCCTAAGCCTTTGTAGTTATTGGTTTCGAGTATCAGACTTTCGAAAATTTTGATGGTTTCTCAACCATTCCTTAACTTCAAACTCCCATATCTCGCGAACGGATTGACGAACACGAGAAATACCGATTGCATCTGGAAGAAGAAACTCGCCCGATTACAACGGTATGTGTATTTTTCCCCTAGGCCACAGTAGTTATTGGTTTCGAGTATCAGACTTGGGAAAATTTTGATGGTTTCTCAACCATTCCTTAACTTCAAACTCCCATATCTCGCGAACGGATTGACGAACTCGAGAAATTTCTGTTGCATCTGAAAGTAGAAACTCTCGCGATTACAAAGGTATGTGTATTTTTCTTCTAGGCCATAGTAGTTATTGGTTTCGAGTATCAGACTTGCGAAAATTGTGATGGTTTCTCATCCATTCCTTAATTTCAAACTCCCATATCTCGCGAACGGATTGACGAACACGAGAAATTCCGGTTGCATGTGGAAGAAGAAACTCTCCTGATTACAACGGTATGTGTATTTTTCCCCTAAGCCTTTGTAGTTATTGGTTTCGAGTATCGGATTTGGGAAAATTTTGATGGTTTCTCAACCATTCCTTAACTTCAAACTCTCATATCTCGCGAACGGATTGACGAACACGAGAAATTCCGATTGCATCTGCAAGAAGAAACTCGCCCGATTACAACGGTATGTGTATTTTTCCCCTAGGCCTTTGTAGTTATTGGTTTCGAGTATCAGACTTGGGAAAATTTTGATGGTTTCTCAACCATTCCTTAACTTCAAACTCCCATATCTCGCGAACGGATTGACGAACTCGAGAAATTCCTGTTGCATCTGAAAGTAGAAACTCGCGCGATTACAAAGGTATGTGTATTTTTCTCCTAGGCCATAGTAGTTATTGGTTTCGAGTATCAGACATGCGAAAATTGTGATGGTTTCTCAACCATTCCATAATTTCAAACTCCCATATCTCGCGAACGGATTGACGAACACGAGAAATTCCGGTTGCATCTGGAAGAAGAAACTCTCCCGATTACAACGGTATGTGTATTTTTCCCCTAAGCCTTTGTAGTTATTGGTTTCGAGTATCAGACTTTCGAAAATTTTGATGGTTTCTCAACCATTCCTTAACTTCAAACTCCCATATCTCGCGAACGGATTGACGAACACGAGAAATTCCGATTGCATCTGGAAGAAGAAACTCGCCCGATTACAACGGTATGTGTATTTTTCCCCTAGGCCACAGTAGTTATTGGTTTCGAGTATCCGACTTGCGAAAATTGTGATTGTTTCTCAAACATTCCTTAACTTCAAACTCCCACATCTCGCGAACGGATTGACGAACACGAGAAATTCCGGTTGCATCTGGAAGAAGAAACTCTCCCGATTACAACGGTATGTGTATTTTCCCCTAAGCCTTTGTAGTTATTGGTTTCGAGTATCGGATTTGGGAAAATTTTGATGGTTTCTCAACCATTCCTTAACTTCAAACTCCCATATCTCGCGAACGGATTGACGAACACGAGAAATTCCGATTGCATCTGGAAGAAGAAACTCGCCCGATTACAACGGTATGTGTATTTTTAACCTAGGCCTTTGTAGTTATTGGTTTCGAGTATCCGACTTGCGAAAATTGTGATTGTTTCTCAAACATTCCTTAACTTCAAACTCCCACATCTCGCGAACGGATTGACGAACACGAGAAATTCCGGTTGTATCTGGAAGAAGAAACTCTCCCGATTACAACGGTATGTGTATTTTTCCCCGAAGCCTTTGTAGTTATTGGTTTCGAGTATCAGACTTGGAAAAATTTTGATGGTTTCTCAACCATTCCTTAACTTCAAACTCCCATATCTCGCGAACGGTTTGACGAACTCGAGAAATTCCTGTTGCATCTGAAAGTAGGAACTAGCGCGATTACAAAGGTATGTGTATTTTTCTCCTAGGCCATAGTAGTTATTGGTTTCGAGTATCAGACTTGCGAAAATTGTGATGGTTTCTCAACCATTCCTTATTTTCAAACTCCCATATCTCGCGAACGGATTGACGAACACGAGAAATTCCGGTTGCATCTGGAAGAAGAAACTCTCCCGATTACAACGGTATGTGTATTTTTCCCCTAAGCCTTTGTAGTTATTGGTTTCGAGTATCAGACTTTCGAAAATTTTGATGGTTTCTCAAGCATTCCTTAACTTCAAACTCCCATATCTCGCGAACGAATAGACGAACTCGATTATTTCCTGTTGCATCTGAAAGTAGAAAGTCGACCGATTACATTGGTGTGTGCACTTTTCCCCCAGGTCATCCCAGTTATTCGTTTCTAGCATCAGAATTGCGAAAATTTTGATGGTTTCTCAACCATTCCTTAACCTCAAACTCCCATATCACGCGAACGGATTGAAGAACTCGATTATTTCCTGTTGCATCTGAAATTAGTAACTGGACCGATTAGAATGGTGTGTGTACTTTTCCCCTAGGTCATTCCAGTTATTCGTTTCTAGCATCAGAATTGCGAAAATTTTGATGGTTTCTCAACAATTCCTTAATTTCAAAATCCCATATCTCGCGAACGGATTGACATACTCGAGAAATTCCTGTTGCATCTGAAAGTAGAAACTCGCCCAGTTACAAAGGTATGTGTATTTTTCCCCTAGGCCTTTGTAGTTATCGGTTTCGAGTATCAGACTTGCGAAAATTTTGATGGTTTCTCAACCATTCCTTAACTTCAAACTCCCATATCTCGCGAACGGATTGACGAACACGAGAAATTCCGATTGCATCTGGAAGAAGAAACTCGCCCGATTACAACGGTATGTGTATTTTTCCCCTAGGCCTTTGTAGTTATTGGTTTCGAGTATCAGACTTGCGAAAATTTTGATGGTTTCTCAAGCATTCCTTAACTTCAAACTCCCATATCTCGCGAACGAATAGACGAACTCGATTATTTCCTGTTGCATCTGAAAGTAGAAAGTCGACCGATTACAATGGTGTGTGTACTTTTCCCCCAGGTCATCCCAGTTATTCGTTTCTAGCATCAGAATTGCGAAAATTTTGATGGTTTCTCAACCATTCCTTAACTTCAAACTCCCATATCACGCGAACGGCTTGAAGAACTCGATTATTTCCTGTTGCATCTGAAATTAGAAACTGGACCGATTAGAATGGTGTGTGTACTTTTCCCCTAGGTCATTCCAGTTATTCGTTTCTAGCATCAGAATTGCGAAAATTTTGATGGTTTCTCAACCATTCCTTAATTTCAAAATCCCATATCTCGCGAACGGATTGACATACTCGAGAAATTCCTGTTGCATCTGAAAGTAGAAACTCGCCCAGTTACAAAGGTATGTGTATTTTTCCCCTAGGCCTTTGTAGTTATCGGTTTCGAGTATCAGACTTGCGAAAATTTTGATCGTTTCTCAACCATTCCTTAACTTCAAACTCCCATATCTCGCGAACGGATTGACGAACTCGAGAAATTCCTGTTGCATCTGAAAGTAGAAACTCGCCCGATTACAAAGGTATGTGTATTTTTCCCCTAGGCCACAGTAGTTATTGGTTTCGAGTATCAGACTTGCGAAAATTGTGATGGTTTCTCAACCATTCCTTAATTTCAAACTCCCATATCTCGCGAACGGATTGACGAACACGAGAAATTCCGGATGCATCTGAAAGTAGAAAGTCGACCGATAACAATGGTGTGTGTACTTTTCCCCTAGGTCATTCTAGTTATTCGTTTCTAGCATCTGAATTTCAAAAATTTTGATGGTTTCGCAACCATTCCTTAACTTCAAACTCCCATATCTCGCGAACGGATTGACGAACTCGAGAAATTCCTGTTGCATCTGAAAGTAGAAACTCGCCCGATTACAAAGGTATGTGTATTTTTCCCCTAAGCCTTTGTAGTTATTGGTTTCGAGTATCAGACTTTCGAAAATTTTGATGGTTTCTCAACCATTCCTTAACTTCAAACTCCCATATCTCGCGAACGGATTGACGAACACGAGAAATTCCGATTGCATCTGGAAGAAGAAACTCGCCCGATTACAACGGTATGTGTATTTTTCCCCTAGGCCACAGTAGTTATTGGTTTCGAGTATCCGACTTGCGAAAATTGTGATTGTTTCTCAAACATTCCTTAACTTCAAACTCCCACATCTCGCGAACGGATTGACGAACACGAGAAATTCCGGTTGCATCTGGAAGAAGAAACTCTCCCGATTACAACGGTATGTGTATTTTTCCCCTAAGCCTTTGTAGTTATTGGTTTCGAGTATCGGATTTGGGAAAATTTTGATGGTTTCTCAACCATTCCTTAACTTCAAACTCCCATATCTCGCGAACGGATTGACGAACACGAGAAATTCCGATTGCATCTGGAAGAAGAAACTCGCCCGATTACAACGGTATGTGTATTTTTAACCTAGGCCTTTGTAGTTATTGGTTTCGAGTATCCGACTTGCGAAAATTGTGATTGTTTCTCAAACATTCCTTAACTTCAAACTCCCACATCTCGCGAACGGATTGACGAACACGAGAAATTCCGGTTGTATCTGGAAGAAGAAACTCTCCCGATTACAACGGTATGTGTATTTTTCCCCGAAGCCTTTGTAGTTATTGGTTTCGAGTATCAGACTTGGAAAAATTTTGATGGTTTCTCAACCATTCCTTAACTTCAAACTCCCATATCTCGCGAACGGTTTGACGAACTCGAGAAATTCCTGTTGCATCTGAAAGTAGGAACTAGCGCGATTACAAAGGTATGTGTATTTTTCTCCTAGGCCATAGTAGTTATTGGTTTCGAGTATCAGACTTGCGAAAATTGTGATGGTTTCTCAACCATTCCTTATTTTCAAACTCCCATATCTCGCGAACGGATTGACGAACACGAGAAATTCCGGTTGCATCTGGAAGAAGAAACTCTCCCGATTACAACGGTATGTGTATTTTTCCCCTAAGCCTTTGTAGTTATTGGTTTCGAGTATCAGACTTTCGAAAATTTTGATGGTTTCTCAAGCATTCCTTAACTTCAAACTCCCATATCTCGCGAACGAATAGACGAACTCGATTATTTCCTGTTGCATCTGAAAGTAGAAAGTCGACCGATTACATTGGTGTGTGCACTTTTCCCCCAGGTCATCCCAGTTATTCGTTTCTAGCATCAGAATTGCGAAAACTTTGATGGTTTCTCAACCATTCCTTAACCTCAAACTCCCATATCACGCGAACGGATTGAAGAACTCGATTATTTCCTGTTGCATCTGAAATTAGTAACTGGACCGATTAGAATGGTGTGTGTACTTTTCCCCTAGGTCATTCCAGTTATTCGTTTCTAGCATCAGAATTGCGAAAATTTTGATGGTTTCTCAACAATTCCTTAATTTCAAAATCCCATATCTCGCGAACGGATTGACATACTCGAGAAATTCCTGTTGCATCTGAAAGTAGAAACTCGCCCAGTTACAAAGGTATGTGTATTTTTCCCCTAGGCCTTTGTAGTTATCGGTTTCGAGTATCAGACTTGCGAAAATTTTGATGGTTTCTCAACCATTCCTTAACTTCAAACTCCCATATCTCGCGAACGGATTGACGAACACGAGAAATTCCGATTGCATCTGGAAGAAGAAACTCGCCCGATTACAACGGTATGTGTATTTTTCCCCTAGGCCTTTGTAGTTATTGGTTTCGAGTATCAGACTTGCGAAAATTTTGATGGTTTCTCAAGCATTCCTTAACTTCAAACTCCCATATCTCGCGAACGAATAGACGAACTCGATTATTTCCTGTTGCATCTGAAAGTAGAAAGTCGACCGATTACAATGGTGTGTGTACTTTTCCCCCAGGTCATCCCAGTTATTCGTTTCTAGCATCAGAATTGCGAAAATTTTGATGGTTTCTCAACCATTCCTTAACTTCAAACTCCCATATCACGCGAACGGCTTGAAGAACTCGATTATTTCCTGTTGCATCTGAAATTAGAAACTGGACCGATTAGAATGGTGTGTGTACTTTTCCCCTAGGTCATTCCAGTTATTCGTTTCTAGCATCAGAATTGCGAAAATTTTGATGGTTTCTCAACCATTCCTTAATTTCAAAATCCCATATCTCGCGAACGGATTGACATACTCGAGAAATTCCTGTTGCATCTGAAAGTAGAAACTCGCCCAGTTACAAAGGTATGTGTATTTTTCCCCTAGGCCTTTGTAGTTATCGGTTTCGAGTATCAGACTTGCGAAAATTTTGATCGTTTCTCAACCATTCCTTAACTTCAAACTCCCATATCTCGCGAACGGATTGACGAACTCGAGAAATTCCTGTTGCATCTGAAAGTAGAAACTCGCCCGATTACAAAGGTATGTGTATTTTTCCCCTAGGCCACAGTAGTTATTGGTTTCGAGTATCAGACTTGCGAAAATTGTGATGGTTTCTCAACCATTCCTTAATTTCAAACTCCCATATCTCGCGAACGGATTGACGAACACGAGAAATTCCGGATGCATCTGAAAGTAGAAAGTCGACCGATAACAATGGTGTGTGTACTTTTCCCCTAGGTCATTCTAGTTATTCGTTTCTAGCATCTGAATTTCAAAAATTTTGATGGTTTCGCAACCATTCCTTAACTTCAAACTCCCATATCTCGCGAACGGATTGACGAACTCGAGAAATTCCTGTTGCATCTGAAAGTAGAAACTCGCCCGATTACAAAGGTATGTGTATTTTTCCCCTAAGCCTTTGTAGTTATTGGTTTCGAGTATCAGACTTGCGAAAATTGTGATGGTTTCTCAACCATTCCTTAATTTCAAACTCCCATATCTCGCGAACGGATTGACGAACACGAGAAATTCCGGTTGCATCTGGAAGAAGAAACTCTCCCGATTACAACGGTATGTGTATTTTTCCCCGAAGCCTTTGTAGTTATTGGTTTCGAGTATCAGACTTGGGAAAATTTTGATGGTTTCTCATCCATTCCTTAACTTCAAACTCCCATATCTCGCGAACGGATTGACGAACACGAGAAATTCCGATTGCATCTGGAAGAAGAAACTCGCCCGATTACAACGGTATGTGTATTTTTCCCCTAGGCCACAGTAGTTATTGGTTTCGAGTATCAGACTTGGGAAAATTTTGATGGTTTCTCAACCACTCCTTAACTTCAAACTCCCATATCTCGCGAACGGATTGACGAACACGAGAAATTCCGGTTGCATCTGGAAGAAGAAACTCTCCCGATTACAACGGTATGTGTATTTTTCCCCTAAGCCTTTGTAGTTATTGGTTTCGAGTATCGGATTTGGGAAAATTTTGATGGTTTCTCAACCATTCCTTAACTTCAAACTCCCATATCTCGCGAACGGATTGACGAACACGAGAAATTCCGATTGCATCTGGAAGAAGAAACTCGCCCGATTGCAACGGTATGTGTATTTTTCCCCTAGGCCTTTGTAGTTATTGGTTTCGAGTATCAGACTTGGGAAAATTTTGATGGTTTCTCAACCATTCCTTAACTTCAAACTCCCATATCTCGTGAACGGATTGACGAACTCGAGAAATTCCTGTTGCATCTGAAAGTAGAAACTCGCGCGATTACAAAGGTATGTGTATTTTTCTCCTAGGCCATAGTAGTTATTGGTTTCGAGTATCAGACTTGCGAAAATTGTGATGGTTTCTCAACCATTCCTTAATTTCAAACTCCCATATCTCGCGGACGGATTGACGAACACGAGAAATTCCGGTTTCATCTGGAAGAAGAAACTCTCCCGATTACAACGGTATGTGTATTTTTCCCCTAAGCCTTTGTAGTTATTGGTTTCGAGTATCAGACTTTCGAAAATTTTGATGGTTTCTCAACCATTCCTTAACTTCAAACTCCCATATCTCGCGAACGGAATGACGAACTCGAGAAATTTCTGTTGTATCTGAAAGTAGAATGTCGCGCGATTACAATGGTGTGTATACTTTTCCCCTAGGCCATTCCAGTTATTGGTTTCGAGTATCAGACTTGCGAAAATTTTGATGGTTTCTCAAGCATTCCTTAACTTCAAACTCCCATATCTCGCGAACGAATAGACGAACTCGATTATTTCGTGTTGCATCTGAAAGTAGAAAGTCGACCGATTACAATGGTGTGTGTACTTTTCCCACAGGTCATCCCAGTTATTCGTTTCTAGCATCAGAATTGCGAAAATTTTGATGGTTTCCTAACCATTCCTTAACTTCAAACTCCCATATCACGCGAACGGATTGAAGAACTCGATTATTTCCTGTTGCATCTGAAATTAGAAACTCGACCGATTAGAATGGTCTGTGTACTTTTCCCCTAGGTCATTCCAGTTATTCGTTTCTAGCATCAGAATTGCGAAAATTTTGATGGTTTCTCAACCATTCCTTAATTTCAAACTCCCGTATCTCGCGAACGGATTGACATACTCGAGAAATTCCTGTTGCATCTGAAAGTAGAAACTCGCCCAGTTACAAAGGTATGTGTATTTTTCCCCTAGGCCACAGTAGTTATTGGTTTCGAGTATCCGACTTGCGAAAATTGTGATTGTTTCTCAAACATTCCTTAACTTCAAACTCCCATATCTTGCGAACGGATTGACGAACACGAGAAATTCCGGTTGCATCTGGAAGAAGAAACTCTCCCGATTACAACTGTATGTGTATTTTTCCCATAAGCCTTTGTAGTTATTGGTTTCGAGTATCAGACTTGCGAAAATTTTGATGGTTTCTCAACCGTTCCTTAATTTCAAACTTCCATATCTCGCGAACGGATTGACGACCTCGAGAAATTCCTGTTGCATCTGAAAGTAGAAAGTCGACCGATTACAATGGTGTGTACTTTTCCCCTAGGTCATTCCAGTTATTCGTTTCTAGCATCAGAATTGCAAAAATTTTGATGGTTTCTCAACCATTCCTTAATTTCAAACTCCCATATCTCGCGAACGGATTGACATACTCGAGAAATTCCTGTTGCATCTGAAAGTAGAAACTCGCCCAGTTACAAAGGTACGTGTATTTTTCCCCTAGGCCTTTGTAGTTATCGGTTTCGAGTATCAGACTTGCGAAAATTTTGATGGTTTCTCAACCATTCCTTAACTTCAAACTCCCATATCTCGCGAACGGATTGACGAACTCGAGAAATTCCTGTTGCATCTGAAAGTAGAAACTCGCGCGATTACAAAGGTATGTGTATTTTTCTCCTAGGCGATAGTAGTTATTGGTTTCGAGTATCAGACTTGCGAAAATTATGATGGTTTCTCAACCATTCCTTAATTTCAAACTCCCATATCTCGCGAACGGATTGACGAACACGAGAAATTCCGGTTGCGTCTGGAAGAAGAAACTCTCCCGATTACAACGGTATGTGTATTTTTCCCCTAAGCCTTTGTAGTTATTGGTTTCGAGTATTAGACTTTCGAAAATTTTGATGGTTTCTCAACCATTCCTTAACTTCAAACTCCCATATCTCGCAAACGCATTGACGAACACGAGAAATTCCGATTGCATCTGGAAGAAGAAACTCGCCCGATTACAACGGTATGTGCATTTTTCCCCTAGGCCACAGTAGTTATTGGTTTCGAGTATCAGACTTGCGAAAATTGTGATGGTTTCTCAACCATTCCTTAATTTCAAACTCCCATATCTCGCGAACGGATTGACGAACACGAGAATTTCCGGTTGCATCTGGAAGAAGAAACTCTCCCGATTACAACGGTATGTGTATTTTTCCCCTAAGCCTTTGTAGTTATTGGTTTCGAGTATCAGACTTGCGAAAATTGTGATGGTTTCTCAACCATTCCTTAATTTCAAACTCCCATATCTCGCGAACGGATTGACGAACACGAGAAATTCCGGATGCATCTGAAAGTAGAAAGTCGACCGATAATAATGCTGTGTGTACTTTTCCCCTAGGTGATTCCAGTTATTCGTTTCTAGCATCAGAATTTCAAAAATTTTGATGGTTTCGCAACCATTCCTTAACATCAAACTCCCATATCTCGCGAACGGATTGACGAACTCGATTATTTCCTGTTGCATCTGAAAGTAGAAACTCGACCGATTACAACGGCATGTGTATTTTTGCCCTAGGCCATAGTAGTTATTGGTTTCGAGTATCAGACTTGCGAAAATATTGATGGTTACTCAAGCATGCCTTAACTTCAAACTCCCATAACTCGCGAACCGATTGACGAACACGAGAAATTCCGGTTGCATCTGGAAGAAGAAACTCTCCCGATTACAACGGTATGTGTATTTTTCCCCTAAGCCTTTGTAGTTATTGGTTTCGAGTATCAGACTTGCGAAAATTGTGATGGTTTCTCAACCATTCCTTAATTTCAAACTCCCATATCTCGCGAACGGATTGACGAACACGAGAAATTCCGGTTGCATCCGGAAGAAGAAACTCTCCCGATTACAACGGTATGTGTATTTTTCCCCTAAGCCTTTGTAGTTATTGGTTTCGAGTATCAGACTTTCGAAAATTTTTATGGTTTCTCAACCATTCCTTAACTTCAAAATCCCATATCTCGCGAACGGTTTGACGAACACGAGAAATTCCGATTGCATCTGGAAGAAGAAACTCGCCCGATTACAACGGTATGTGCATTTTTCCCCTAGGCCACAGTAGTTATTGGTTTCGAGTATCCGACTTGCGAAAATTGTGATTGTTTCCCAAACATTCCTTAACTTCAAACTCCCACATCTCGCGAACCGATTGACGAACACGAGAAATTCCGGTTGCATCTGGAAGAAGAAACTCTCCCGATTACAACGGTATGTGTATTTTTCCCCGAATCCTTTGTAGTTATTGGTTTCGAGTATCAGACTTGCGAAAATTTTGATGGTTTCTCAACCGTTCCTTAATTTCAAACTTCCATATTTCGCGAACGGATTGACGAGCTCGAGAAATTCCTGTTGCATCTGAAAGTAGAAACTCGCCCGATTACAAAGGTATGTGTATTTTTTCCCTAGGCCTTTGTATTTATTGGTTTCGAGTATCAGACTTGCGAAAATTTTGATGGTTTCTCAACCATTCCTTAACTTCAAACTCCCATATCTCGCGAACGGATTGACGAACTCGAGAAATTCCTGTTGCATCTGAAGGTAGAAACTCGCCCGATTACAAAGGTATGTGTATTTTTGCCCTAGGCCAATCCAGTTATTGGTTTCGAGTATCAGACCAGCGAAAGTTTTGATGGTTTCTCAACCATTCCTTACCTTCAAACACCCATATCTCGCGAACGGAATGACGAACTCGAGAAATTCCTGTTGTATCTGAAAGTAGAATCTCGCGCGATTACAACGGTATGTGTATTTTTGCCCTAGGCCATAGTAGTTATTGGTTTCGAGTATCAGACTTGCGAAAATTTTGATGGTTTCTCAAGCATTCCTTAACTTCAAACTCCCATATCTCGCGAACGAATAGACGAACTCGATTATTTCCTGTTGCATCTGAAAGTAGAAAGTCGACCGATTACAATGGTGTGTGTACTTTTCCCCCAGGTCATCCCAGTTATTCGTTTCTAGCATCAGAATTGCGAAAATTTTGATGGTTTCTCAACCATTCCTTAACTTCAAACTCCCATATCATGCGAACGGATTGAAGAACTCGATTATTTCCTGTTGCATCTGAAATTAGAAACTCGACCGATTAGAATGGTGTGTGTACTTTTCCCCTAGGTCATTCCAGTTATTCTTTTCTAGCATCAGAATTGCGAAAATTTTGATGGTTTCTCAACCATTCCTTAATTTCAAACTGCCGTATCTCGCGAACGGATTGACATACTCGAGAAATTCCTGTTGCATCTGAAAGTAGAAACTCGCCCAGTTACAAAGGTATGTGTATTTTTCCCCTAGGCCACAGTAGTTATTGGTTTCGAGTATCCGACTTGCGAAAATTGTGATTGTTTCTCAAACATTCCTTAACTTCAAACTCGCATATCTTGCGAACGGATTGACGAACACGAGAAATTCCGGTTGCATCTGGAAGAAGAAACTCGCCCAGTTACAAAGGTATGTGTATTTTTCCCCTAGGCCTTTGTAGCTATCGGTTTCGAGTATCAGACTTGCGAAAATTTTGATGGTTTCTCAACCATTCCTTAACTTCAAACTCCCATATCTCGCGAACGGATTGACGAACTCGAGAAATTCCTGTTGCATCTGAAAGTAGAAACTCGCCCGATTACAAAGGTATGTGTATTTTTCCCCTAGGCCACAGTAGTTATTGGTTTCGAGTATCAGACTTGCGAAAATTGTGATGGTTTCTCAACCATTCCTTAATTTCAAACTCCCATATCTCGCGAACGGATTGACGAACACGAGAAATTCCGGATGCATCTGAAAGTAGAAAGTCGACCGATAACAATGGTGTGTGTACTTTTCCCCTAGGTCATTCCAGTTATTCGTTTCTAGCATCAGAATTTCAAAAATTTTGATGGTTTCGCAACCATTCCTTAACTTCAAACTCCCATATCTCGCGAACGGATTGACGAACACGAGAAATTCCGATTGCATCTGGAAGAAGAAACTCGCCCGATTACAACGGTATGTGTATTTTTCCCCTAGGCCTTTGTAGTTATTGGTTTCGAGTATCAGACTTGGGAAAATTTTGATGGATTCTCAACCATTCCTTAACTTCAAACTCCCATATCTCGCGAACGGATTGACGAACTCGAGAAATTCCTGTTGCATCTGAAAGTAGAAACTCGCGCGATTACAAAGGTATGTGTATTTTTCTCCTAGGCCATAGTAGTTATTGGTTTCGAGTATCAGACTTGCGAAAATTGTGATGGTTTCTCAACCATTCCTTAATTTCAAACTCCCATATCTCGCGAACGGATTGACGAACACGAGAAATTCCGGTTGCATCTGGAAGAAGAAACTCTCCCGATTACAACGGTATGTGTATTTTTCCCCTAAGCCTTTGTAGTTATTGGTTTCGAGTATCAGACTTGCGAAAATTTTGATGGTTTCTCAACCGTTCCTTAATTTCAAACTTCCATATCTCGCGAACGGATTGACGACCTCGAGAAATTCCTGTTGCATCTGAAAGTAGAAAGTCGACCGATTAGAATGGTGTGTGTACTTTTCCCCTAGGTCATTCCAGTTATTCGTTTCTAGCATCAGAATTGCGAAAATTTTGATGGTTTCTCAACCATTCCTTAATTTCAAACTCCCGTATCTCGCGAACGGAATGACATACTCGAGAAATTCCTGTTGCATCTGAAAGTAGATACTCGCCCAGTTACAAAGGTATGTGTATTTTTCCCCTAGGCCACAGTAGTTATTGGTTTCGAGTATCCGACTTGCGAAAATTGTGATTGTTTCTCAAACATTCCTTAACTTCAAACTCCCATATCTTGCGAACGGATTGACATACTCGAGAAATTCCTGTTGCATCTGAAAGTAGAAACTCGCCCGATTACAAAGGTATGTGTATTTTTCCCCTAGGCCACAGTAGTTATTGGTTTCGAGTATCAGACTTGCGAAAATTGTGATGGTTTCTCAACCATTCCTTAATTTCAAACTCGCATATCTCGCGAACGGATTGACGAACACGAGAAATTCCGGATGCATCTGAAAGTAGAAAGTCGACCGATAACAATGGTGTGTGTACTTTTCCCCTAGGTCATTCCAGTTATTCGTTTCTAGCATCAGAATTTCAAAAATTTTGATGGTTTCGCAACCATTCCTTAACATCAAACTCCCATATCTCGCGAACGGATTGACGAACTCGATTATTTCCTGTTGCATCTGAAAGTAGAAACTCGACCGATTACAACGGCATGTGTATTTTTGCCCTAGGCCATAGTAGTTATTGGTTTCGAGTATCAGACTTGCGAAAATATTGATGGTTTCTCAAGTATTCCTTAACTTCAAACTCCCATACCTCGCGAACGGATTGACGAACTCGATTATTTCCTGTTGCATCTGAAAGTAGAAACTCGACCGATTACAACGGCATGTGTATTTTTCCCCTAGGCCACAGTAGTTATTGGTTTCGAGTATCAGACTTGCGAACATTGTGATGGTTTCTCAACCATTCCTTAACTTCAAACTCCCATATCTCGCGAACGGATTGACGAACACGAGAAATTCTGGTTGCATCTGGAAGCAGAAACTCTCCCGATTACAACGGCATGTGTATTTTTCCCCTAAGCCTTTGTAGTTATTGGTTTCGAGTATCAGACTTGCGAAAATTTTGATGGTTTCTCAACCGTTCCTTAACTTCAAACTCCCATATCTCGCGAACGGATTGACGAGCTCGAGAAATTCCTGTTGCATCTGAAAGTAGAAACTCGCCCGATTACAATGGTATGTGTATTTTTCCCCTAGGCCTTTGTAGTTATTGGTTTCGAGTCTCAGACTTGCGAAAATTTTGGTGGTTTCTCAACCGTTCCTTAACTTCATTCTCCCATACCTCGCGAACGGATTGGCGAACTCGAGAAGTTCCTGTTGCATCTGAAAGTAGAAACTCGCCAGATTACAATGGTTTGTGTATTTTTGCCCTAGGCCATAGTAGTTATTGGTTTCGAGTATCAGAATTGCGAAAATTTTGATGGTTTCTCAACCATTCCTTAACTTCAAACTCCCATATCTCGCGAACGGATTCACGAACTCGAGAAATTCCTGTTGCATCTGAAACCCGAAACTCGTCCTATTACAACGGTATGTGTATTTTTGCCCTAGGCCATAGTAGTTATTGGTTTCGAGTATCAGACTTGCGAAAATTTTGATGATTTCTCAACCATTCCTTAACTTCAAACTCCCATATCTCGCGTACGGATTGACGAACTCAAGAAATTCCTGTTGCATCTGAAAACAGAAACTCGTCCGATTACAACGGTTAGTGTATTTTTGCCCTAGGCCATAGTAGTTATTGGTTTCGAGTATCAGACTTGCGAAAATTTTTATGGTTTCTCAACCATTCCTTAACTCCAAACTCCCATATTTCGCGAACGGATTGACGAATCCGAAAAATTTCTGTTGCTTCTGAAAATAGAAACTCTCCCGATTAAAACGCTATGTGTATTTTTCCCCTAGGCCATAGTAGTTATTGGTTTCGAGTATCAGACTTGCGAAAATTCTGATGGTCTCTCAACCATTCCTTAACTTCAAACTCCCATATCTCGCGAACGGATTGACGAACACGAGAATTTCCTATTGCATCTGAAAGTAGAAACTCGCCCGATTACAATGTTTTGTGTATTTTTGCCCTAGGCCATAGTAGTTATTGGTTTCGAGTATCAGAATTGCGAAAATTTTGATGGCTTCTCAACCATTCCTTAACTTCAAACTCCCATATCTCGCGAACGGATTGACGACCTCGAGAAATTCCTGTTGCATCTGAAAGTAGAAACTCGCCCGATTGCAAAGGTACGTGTATTTTTCCCCTATGCCGTTGTAGTTATTGGTTTCGAGTATCAGACTTGCGACAATTTTGATGGTTTCTCAAGCATTCCTTAACTTCAAACTCCCATATCTCGCGAACGGATTGACGATCTCGAGAAATTCCTGTTGCATCTGAAAGTAGAAACAGGCCCCATTACAATGGTGTGTGTACTTTTCCCCTAGGCCATTCCAGTTATTGGTTTCGAGTATCAGACCAGCGAAAATTTTGATGGTTTCTCAACCATTCCTTAACTTCAAACTCCCATATCTCGCGAACGGATTGACGAACTCGAGAAATTCCTGTTGCATCTGAAAGTAGAATCTCGCCCGATTACAAAGGTATGTGTATTTTTCCCCTAGGCCATAGTAGTTATTGGTTTCGAGTATCAGACTTCCGAAAATTGTGATGGTCTCACAACCATTGCTTAACTTCAAACTCCCATATCTCGCGAACGGATTAAAGAACTCGAGGAATTCCTGTTGCATCTGAAAGTAGAAACACGCCCCATTACAATGGTGTGTGTACTTTTCCCCTAGGCCATTCCAGTTATTGGTTTCGAGAATCACACTTGCGAAAATTTTGATGGTTTCTCAAACATTCCTTAACTTCAAACTCCCATATCTCGCGAACGGATTGACGATCTCGAGAAATTCCTGTTGCATCTGAAAGTAGAAACAGGCCCCATTACAATGGTGTGTGTACTTTTCCCCTAGGCCATTCCAGTTATTGGTTTCGAGTATCAGACCAGCGAAAATTTTGATGGTTTCTCAACCATTCCTTAACTTCAAACTCCCATATCTCGCGAACGGATTGACGAACTCGAGAAATTCCTATTACATCTGAAAGCAGAAACTCGTCCGAATACAATTTTGTGTGCACTTTTCCCCTGGGCCATTCCAGTTATTGGTTTCGAGTATCAGACCAGCGAAAATTTTGATGGTTTCTCAACCATTCCTTAACTTCAAACTCCGATACCTCGCGAACGGATTGGCGAACTCTAAAATTCCTGTTGCATTTGAAAGTAGAAACTGGCCCGATTATAATGGTGTGTGTACTTTTCCCCTAGGCCGTTCCTGTTATTGTTTTCCAGTATCAGACTTGTGAAAATTTTGATGGTTTCTCAACCATTCCTTAACTTCAAACTCCCATATCTCGCGAACGGATTGACGAGCTCGAGAAATTCCTGTTGCGTCTGAAAGTATAAACTCGCCCGATTACAAAGGTATGTGTATTTTTCCCCTAAGCCTTTGTAGTTATTGGTTTCGAGTATCAGACTGGCGACAATTTTGATGGTTTCTCAACCGTTCGTTAATTTCAAACTCCCATATCTCGCGAACGGATTGACGAACTCGACAAACTCCGGTTGCATCTGAAAGTATAAACTCGCCCGATTGCAAAGGTATGTGTATTTTTCCCCTATGCCTTTGTAGTTATTGGTTTCGAGTATCAGACTTGCGACAATTTTGATGGTTTCTCAAGCATTCCTTAACTTCAAACTCCCATATCTCGCGAACGGATTGACGAACTTGATTATTTCCTGTTGCTTCTGAAAGTAGAAAGTCGACCGATTACAATCGTTTGTGTACTTTTTCCCTAGGTCATTCCAGTTATTCGTTTCTAGCATTAGAATTGCGAAAATTTTGATGGTTTCTCAACCGTTCCTTAATTTCAAACTCCCATATCTCGCGAACGGATTGACGAACTCGACAAATTCCGGTTGCATCTGGAAGTAGAAACTCTCCCGATTACAACGGTATGTGTATTTTTCCCCTAGGCCATAGTAGTTATTGGTTTCGAGTATCAGAATTGCGAAAATTTTGATGGTTTCTCAACCATTCCTTAACTTCAAACTCCCATATCTCGCGAACGGATTGACGAACTCGAGAAATTCCTGTTGCATCTGAATGTAGAAACTCGCCCGATTACAATGGTATGTGTACTTTTCGCCTAGGCCATACCACTTATTGGTTTCGAGTATCAGACCGGCGTAAATTTTGATGGTTTCTCAAGCATTCCTTAACTACATACTTCCACATCTCGCCAACGGATTGACGATCTCGAGAAATTCCTGTTGCATCTGAAAGTAGAAACTCGCCCCATTACAATGGTGTGTGTACTTTTCCCCTAGGTGATTCCAGTTATTGGTTTCGAGTATCAGACCAGCGAAAATTTTGATGGTTGCTCAACCATTCCTTAACATCAAACTCCCATATCTCGCGAACGGATTGACGAACTCGTGAAATTCCTGTTGCAACTGAAAGTAGAAACTCGCCCGATTACAAAGATATGTGTGTTTTCCCCCTAGGCCTTTGTAGTTATTGGTTTCGAGTGTCAGACTTGCGAAAATTTTGATGGTTTCTCAACCATTCCTTAACTTCACACTCCCATATCTCGCGAACGGATTGACGAACTCGTGAAATTCCTGTTGCATCTGAAAGTAAGAACTCGCCCGATTACAAAGATATGTGTGTTTTCCCCCTAGGCCTTTGTAGTTATTGGTTTCGAGTATCAGACTTGAGAAAATTTTGATGGTTTCTCAACCAATCCTTAACTTCAAACTCCCATATCTCGCGAACGGATTGACGAACTCGAGAAATTCCTGTTGCATCTGAAAGTAGAAACTCGGCCGATTACAACGGTGTGTGTACTTTTCCCCTAGGCCATTCCAGTTATTGGTTTCGAGTATCAGAGCAGCGAAAATTTTGATGGTTTCTCAACCATTCCTTAATTTCTAACTCCCATATCTCGCGAACGGATTGACGAACTCGAGAAATTCCTGTTGCATCTGAAAGTAGAAACTCGCCCCATTACAATGGTGTGTGTATTTTTGCCCTAGGCCATAGTAGTTATTGGTTTCGAGTATCAGACTTGCGAAAATTTTGATGGTTTCTCAACCATTCCTTAACTCCAAACTCCCATATTTCGCGAACGGATTGACGAATCCGAAAAATTTCTGTTGCTTCTGAAAATAGAAACTCTCCCGATTAAAACGCTATGTGTATTTTTCCCCTAGGCCATAGTAGTTATTGGTTTCGAGTATCAGACTTGCGAATATTCTGATGGTCTCTCAACCATTCCTTAACTTCAAACTCCCATATCTCGCGAACGGATTGACGAACTCGACAAATTCCGGTTGCATCTGGAAGTAGAAACTCTCCCGATTACAACGGTATGTGTATTTTTCCCCTAGGCCATAGTAGTTATTGGTTTCGAGTATCAGAATTGCGAAAATTTTGATGGTTTCTCAACCATTCCTTAACTTCAAACTCCCATATCTCGCGAACGGATTGACGAACTCGAGAAATTCCTGTTGCATCTGAAAGTAGAATCTCGCCCGATTACAAAGGTATGTGTATTTTTCCCTTAGGCCATAGTAGTTATTGGTTTCGAGTATCAGACTTCCGAAAATTGTGATGGCCTCACAACCATTCCTTAACTTCAAACTCCCATACCTCGCGAACGGATTGACGAACTCGAGGAATTCCTGTTGCATCTGAAAGTAGAAACACGCCCCATTACAATGGTGTGTGTACTTTTCCCCTAGGCCATTCCAGTTATTGGTTTCGAGTATCAGACCAGCGAAAATTTTGATGGTTTCTCAACCATTCCTTAACTTCAAACTCCCATATCTCGCGAACGGATTGACGAACTCGAGAAATTCCTATTACATCTGAAAGCAGAAACTCGTCCGAATACAATTTTGTGTGCACTTTTCCCCTGGGCCATTCCAGTTATTGGTTTCGAGTATCAGACCAGCGAAAATTTGGATGATTTCTCAACCATTCCTTAACTTCAAACTCCCATATCTCTCGAACCCATTGACGAACTCGTGAAATTCCTGTTGTATCTGGAAGTAGAAAATCGCCCGATTACAATGGTATGCGTCTTTTTCCCCTAGACATTTGCAGTTATTGGTTTCGAGTATCAGACTTGAGACAATTTTGATGGTTTCTCAACCATTCCTTAACTTCAAACTCCCATATCTCGCGAACGGATTGACGAACTCGAGAAATTCCTATTACATCTGAAAGCAGAAACGCGTCCGAATACAATTTTGTGTGCACTTTTCCCCTGGGCCATTCCAGTTATTGGTTTCGAGTATCAGACCAGCGAAAATTTTGATGGTTTCTCAACCATTCCTTAACTTCACACTCCCATATCTCGCGAACGGATTAACGAACTCGAGAAATTCCTGTTGTATCTGAGAGTAGAAATTCGCCCGATTACAATGGTGTGTGTACTTTTCCCCTAGGCCATTCCAGTTATTGGTTTCGAGTATCAGACCAGCGAAAATTTTGATGGTTTCTCAACCATTCCATAACTTCAAACTCCCATATCTCGCGAACGGATTGACGAACTCGAGAAATTCCTGTTGCAACTGAAGGTAGAAACTCGCCCGATTTCAATGGTGTTTGTACTTTTCCCCTAGGCCATTCCAGTTATTCGTTTCTAGCATCAGAATTGCGAAAATTTTGATGGTTTCTCAACCATTCCTTAACTTCAAACTCCCATATCTCGCGAACCGATTGACGAACTCGAGAAATTCCTATTGCATCTGAAAGCAGAAACTCGTCCGAATACAATTGTGTGTGTTCTTTTCCCCTAGGCCATCCCAGTTATTGGTTTCGAGTATCAGACCAGCGAAAATTTTTATGGTTTCTCAACCATTCCTTAACTTCAAACTCCCATATCTCGCGAACGGATTGACGAACTCGAAAAATTCCTGTTGCACCTGAAAGTAGAAACACGCCCAATTACAAAGGTATGAGCGTTTTCCCCCTAGGCCTTTGTAGTTATCGGTTTCGAGTATCAGACTTGCGAAAATTTTGATGGTTTCTCAACCATTCCTTAACTTCAGCCCCCATTTCTCGCGAACGGATTGACGAACTCGAGAAATTCCTGTTGCATCTGAAAGTAGAAACTCGCCCGATTACAATGGTGTGTGTATTTTTCCCCTAGGCATTTGTAGTTATTTGTTTCGAGTATCAGACTTGCGAAAATTTTGATGGTTTCTCAACCATTCCTTAACTTCAAACTCGTGTATATCGCGAACGGATTGACAAACTCGAGAAATTCCTGGTGCATCTGAAAGTAGAAACTCGCCCGATAACAATGGTGTATGTACTTTTCCCCTAGGCCATTCCAGTTATTCGTTTCTAGCATCAGAATTGCGGAAATTTTGATGGTTTCTCAACCATTCCTTCACTTCAAACTCCCATATCTCGCGAACGGATTGACGAACTCGAGAAATTCCTTTTGCACCTGAAAGTAGAAACACGGCCAATTACAAAGATATGTTTGTTTTCCCCCTAGGCCTTTGTAGTTATTGGTTTCGAGTATCAGACCAGCGAAAATTTTGATGGTTTCTCAACCATTCCTTAACTTCAAACTCCCATATCTCGCGAACGGATTGACGAGCTCGAGAAATTCCTGTTGCGTCTGAAAGTATAAACTCGCCCGATTACAACGGTATGTGTATTTTTCCCCTAGGCCATAGTAGTTATTGGTTTCGAGTATCAGAATTGCGAAAATTTTGATGGTTTCTCAACCATTCCTTAACTTCAAACTCCCATATCTCGCGAACGGATTGACGAGCTCGAGAAATTCCTGTTGCGTCTGAAAGTATAAACTCGCCCGATTGCAAAGGTATGTGTATTTTACCCCTATGCCTTTGTAGTTATTGGTTTCGAGTATCAGACTTGCAACAATTTTGATGGTTTCTCAAGCATTCCTTAACTTCAAACTCCCATATCTCGCGAACGGATTGACGAACTTGATTATTTCCTGTTGCTTCTGAAAGTAGAAAGTCGACCGATTACAATCGTTGGTGTACTTTTTCCCTAGGTCATTCCAGTTATTCGTTTCTAGCATTAGAATTGCGAAAATTTGGATGGTTTCTCAACCGTTCCTTAATTTCAAACTCCCATATCTCGCGAACGGATTGACGAACTCGACAAATTCCGGTTGCATCTGGAAGTAGAAACTCTACCGATTACAACGGTATGTGTATTTTTCCCCTAGGCCATAGTAGTTATTGGTTTCGAGTATCAGAATTGCGAAAATTTTGATGGTTTCTCAACCATTCCTTAACTTCAAACTCCCATATCTCGCGAACGGATTGACGAACTCGAGAAATTCCTGTTGCATCTGAAAGTAGAATCTCGCCCGATTACAAAGGTATGTGTATTTTTCCCTTAGGCCATAGTAGTTATTGGTTTCGAGTATCAGACTTCCGAAAATTGTGATGGCCTCACAACCATTCCTTAACTTCAAACTCCCATACCTCGCGAACGGATTGACGAACTCGAGGAATTCCTGTTGCATCTGAAAGTAGAAACACGCCCCATTACAATGGTGTGTGTACTTTTCCCCTAGGCCATTCCAGTTATTGGTTTCGAGTATCAGACCAGCGAAAATTTTGATGGTTTCTCAACCATTCCTTAACTTCAAACTCCCATATCTCGCGAACGGATTGACGAACTCGAGAAATTCCTATTACATCTGAAAGCAGAAACTCGTCCGAATACAATTTTGTGTGCACTTTTCCCCTGGGCCATTCCAGTTATTGGTTTCGAGTATCAGACCAGCGAAAATTTGGATGATTTCTCAACCATTCCTTAACTTCAAACTCCCATATCTCTCGAACCCATTGACGAACTCGTGAAATTCCTGTTGTATCTGGAAGTAGAAAATCGCCCGATTACAATGGTATGCGTCTTTTTCCCCTAGACATTTGCAGTTATTGGTTTCGAGTATCAGACTTGAGACAATTTTGATGGTTTCTCAACCATTCCTTAACTTCAAACTCCCATATCTCGCGAACGGATTGACGAACTCGAGAAATTCCTATTACATCTGAAAGCAGAAACGCGTCCGAATACAATTTTGTGTGCACTTTTCCCCTGGGCCATTCCAGTTATTGGTTTCGAGTATCAGACCAGCGAAAATTTTGATGGTTTCTCAACCATTCCTTAACTTCACACTCCCATATCTCGCGAACGGATTAACGAACTCGAGAAATTCCTGTTGTATCTGAGAGTAGAAATTCGCCCGATTACAATGGTGTGTGTACTTTTCCCCTAGGCCATTCCAGTTATTGGTTTCGAGTATCAGACCAGCGAAAATTTTGATGGTTTCTCAACCATTCCATAACTTCAAACTCCCATATCTCGCGAACGGATTGACGAACTCGAGAAATTCCTGTTGCATCTGAAGGTAGAAACTCGCCCGATTTCAATGGTGTTTGTACTTTTCCCCTAGGCCATTCCAGTTATTCGTTTCTAGCATCAGAATTGCGAAAATTTTGATGGTTTCTCAACCATTCCTTAACTTCAAACTCCCATATCTCGCGAACCGATTGACGAACTCGAGAAATTCCTATTGCATCTGAAAGCAGAAACTCGTCCGAATACAATTGTGTGTGTTCTTTTCCCCTAGGCCATCCCAGTTATTGGTTTCGAGTATCAGACCAGCGAAAATTTTTATGGTTTCTCAACCATTCCTTAACTTCAAACTCCCATATCTCGCGAACGGATTGACGAACTCGAAAAATTCCTGTTGCACCTGAAAGTAGAAACACGCCCAATTACAAAGGTGTGAGCGTTTTCCCCCTAGGCCTTTGTAGTTATCGGTTTCGAGTATCAGACTTGCGAAAATTTTGATGGTTTCTCAACCATTCCTTAACTTCAGCCCCCATTTCTCGCGAACGGATTGACGAACTCGAGAAATTCCTGTTGCATCTGAAAGTAGAAACTCGCCCGATTACAATGGTGTGTGTATTTTTCCCCTAGGCATTTGTAGTTATTTGTTTCGAGTATCAGACTTGCGAAAATTTTGATGGTTTCTCAACCATTCCTTAACTTCAAACTCGTGTATATCGCGAACGGATTGACAAACTCGAGAAATTCCTGGTGCATCTGAAAGTAGAAACTCGCCCGATAACAATGGTGTATGTACTTTTCCCCTAGGCCATTCCAGTTATTCGTTTCTAGCATCAGAATTGCGGAAATTTTGATGGTTTCTCAACCATTCCTTCACTTCAAACTCCCATATCTCGCGAACGGATTGACGAACTCGAGAAATTCCTTTTGCACCTGAAAGTAGAAACACGGCCAATTACAAAGATATGTTTGTTTTCCCCCTAGGCCTTTGTAGTTATTGGTTTCGAGTATCAGACTTGAGAAAATTTTGATGGTTTCTCAACCAATCCTTAACTTCAAATTCCCATATCTCGCGAACGGATTGACGAACTCGAGAAATTCCTGTTGCATCTGAAAGTAGAAACTCGCCCGATTACAATGGTGTGTGTCTTTTTCCCCTAGATATTTGTAGTTATTGGTTTCGAGTATCAGACTTGCGAAAATTTTGATGGTTTCTCAACCATTCCTTAACTTCAAAATTCCCATATCTCGCGAACGGATTGACGAACTCGAGAAATTCCTGTTGCATCTGAATGTAGAAACTCGCCCGATTACAATGGTATGTGTACTTTTCGCCTAGGCCATACCACTTATTGGTTTCGAGTATCAGACCGGCGTAAATTTTGATGGTTTCTCAAGCATTCCTTAACTACATACTTCCACATCTCGCCAACGGATTGACGAACTCGAGAAATTCCTGTTGCATCTGAAAGTAGAAACTCGCCCCATTACAATGGTGTGTGTACTTTTCCCCTAGGCGATTCCAGTTACCGGTTTCGAGTATCAGACCAGCGAAAATTTTGATGGTTGCTCAACCATTCCTTAACTTCAAACTCCCATATCTCGCGAACGGATTGACGAACTCGTGAAATTCCTGTTGCATCTGAAAGTAGAAACTCGCCCGATTACAAAGATATGTGTGTTTTCCCCCTAGGCCTTTGTAGTTATTGGTTTCGCGTGTCAGACTTGCGAAAATTTTGATGGTTTCTCAACCATTCCTTAACTTCACACTCCCATATCTCGCGAACGGATTGACGAACTCGTGAAATTCCTGTTGCATCTGAAAGTAGAAGCTCGCCCGATTACAAAGGTGTGTGTGTTTTCCCCCTAGGCCTTTGTAGTTATTGGTTTCGAGTATCAGACTTGCGAAAATTTTGATGGTTTCTCAACCATTCCTTAACTTCAAAATTCCCATATCTCGCGAACGGATTGACGAACTCGAGAAATTCCTGTTGCATCTGAATGTAGAAACTCGCCCGATTACAATGGAATGTGTACTTTTCGCCTAGGCCATACCACTTATTGGTTTCGAGTATCAGACCGGCGTAAATTTTGATGGTTTCTCAAGCATTCCTTAACTACATACTTCCACATCTCGCCAACGGATTGACGAACTCGAGAATTTTCTATTGCATCTGAAAGCAGAAACTCGCCCGATTACAACGGTATGTGTATTTTTGCCCTAGGCCATAGTAGTTATTGGATTCGAGTATCAGACTTGCGAAAATTTTGATGATTTCTCAACCATTCCTTAACTTCACACTCCCATATCTCGCGAACGGATTGACGAACTCGTGAAATTCCTGTTGCATCTGAAAGTAGAAACTCGCCCCGATTACAAAGATATGTGTGTTTTCCCCCTAGGCCTTTGTAGTTATTGGTTTCGAGTATCAGACTTGAGAAAATTTTGATGGTTTCTCAACCAATCCTTAACTTCAAACTCCCATATCTCGCGAACGGATTGACGAACTCGAGAAATTCCTGTTGCACCTGAAAGTAGAAACTCGGCCGATTACAACGGTGTGTGTACTTTTCCCCTAGGCCATTCCAGTTATTGGTTTCGAGTATCAGAGCAGCGAAAATTTTGATGGTTTCTCAACCATTCCTTAACTTCAAACTCCCATATCTCGCGAACGGATTGACGAACTCGAGAAATTCCTGTTGCATCTGAAAGTAGAAACTCGCCCCATTACAATGGTGTGTGTATTTTTGCCCTAGGCCATAGTAGTTATTGGTTTCGAGTATCATACTTGCGAAAATTTTGATGGTTTCTCAACCATTCCTTAACTTCAAAATTCCCATATCTCGCGAACGGATTGACGAACTCGAGAAATTCCTGTTGCATCTGAATGTAGAAACTCGCCCGATTACAATGGTATGTGTACTTTTCGCCTAGGCCATACCACTTATTGGTTTCGAGTATCAGACCGGCGTAAATTTTGATGGTTTCTCAAGCATTCCTTAACTTCAAAATTCCCATATCTCGCGAACGGATTGACGAACTCGAGAAATTCCTGTTGCATCTGAATGTAGAAACTCGCCCGATTACAATGGTATGTGTACTTTTCGCCTAGGCCATACCACTTATTGGTTTCGAGTATCAGACCGGCGTAAATTTTGATGGTTTCCCAAGCATTCCTTAACTACATACTTCCACATCTCGCCAACGGATTGACGAACTCGAGAAATTCCTGTTGCATCTGAAAGTAGAAACTCGCCCCATTACAATGGTGTGTGTACTTTTCCCCTAGGCGATTCCAGTTATTGGTTTCGAGTATCAGACCAGCGAAAATTTTGATGGTTGCTCAACCATTCCTTAACTTCAAACTCCCATATCTCGCGAACGGATTGACGAACACGTGAAATTCCTGTTGCATCTGAAAGTAGAAACTCGCCCGATTACAAAGATATGTGTGTTTTCCCCCTAGGCCTTTGTAGTTATTGGTTTCGAGTGTCAGACTTGCGAAAATTTTGATGGTTTCTCAACCATTCCTTAACTTCACACTCCCATATCTCGCGAACGGATTGACGAACTCGTGAAATTCCTGTTGCATCTGAAAGTAGAAACTCGCCCGATTACAAAGGTATGTGTATTTTTCCCCTAGGCCATTGAAGTTATTGGTTTCGAGTATCAGACTTGCGAAAATTTTGATGGTTTCTCAGCCATTCCTTAACTTCAGACCCCCATTTCTCGCGAACGGATTGACGAACTCGAGAAATTCCTGTTGTATCTGAAAGTAGAAACTCGTCCGATTACAATGGTGTGTGTACTTTTCCCCTAGGCCATTCCAGTTATAGGTTTCGAGTGTCAGAGCAGCGAAAATTTTGATGGTTTCTCAACCATTCCTTAACTTCAAACTCCCATATCCCGCGAACGGATTGACGAACTCGAGAAATTCCTATTGCATCTGAAAGCAGAAACTCGTCCGAATACAATGGTGTGTGCACTTTTCCCCTGGGCCATTCCAGTTATTGGTTTCGATTATCAGACCAGGCAAAATTTTGAAGGTTTCTCAACCATTCCTTAACTTCAAACTCCCATATCTCGCGAACGGATTGACGAACTCGAGAAATTCCTGTTGCATCTGAGAGTAGAAACTCGCCCGATTACAACGGTATGTGTATTTTTCCCCGAGGCCTTTGTAGTTATTGGTTTCGAGTATCAGACCAGCGAAAATTTTGATGGTTTCTCAACCATTCCTTAACTTCACACTCCCATATCTCGCGAACGGAATGACGAACTCGAGAATTTCCTATTGCATCTGAAAGCAGAAACTCGCCCGATTACAACGGTGTGTGTACTTTTCCCCTAGGCCATTCCAGTTGTTGGTTTCGAGTATCAGACCAGCGAAAATTTTGATGATTTCTCAATCATTCCTTAACTTCAAACTCCCATATCTCGCGAACGCATTGACGAACTCGTGAAATTCCTGTTGTATCTGGAAGTAGAAACTCGCCCGATTACAATGGTATGTGTCTTTTTCCCCTAGATATTTGTAGTTATTGGTTTCGAGTATCAGACTTGAGAAAATTTTGATGGTTTCTCAACCATTCCTTAACTTCAAACTCCCATATCTCGCCAACGGATTGACGAACTCGAGAAATCCCTGTTGCACCTGAATGTAGAAACTCGCCCGATTCCAACGGTATGTGTATTTTTCCCCTAGGCCATTGTAGTTATTGGTTTCGAGTATCAGACTTGCGAAAATTTTGATGGTTTCTCAACCATTCCTTAACTTCAAACTCCCATATATCGCGAACGGATAGACGAACTCGAGAAATTCCTGTTGCATCTGGAAGTAGAAACTCGCCCGATTAGAATGGTGTGTGTACTTTTCCGCTAGGCCATACCAGTTATTGGTTTCGAGTATCACACCAGCGAAAATTTTGATGGTTTCTCAACCATTCCTTAACTTCAAACTTCCATATCCCGCGAACGGATTGACGAACTCGAGAATTTCCTATTGCATCTGAAAGCAGAAACTCGCCCGATTACAACGGTATGTGTATTTTTGCCCTAGGCCATTGTAGCTATTGGTTTCGAGTATCAGACTTGCGAAAATTTTGATTGTTTCTCAACCATTCCTTAACTTCAAACTCGCCTTTCTCGCGAACGGATAGACGAACTCGAGAAATTCCTGTTGCATCTGAAAGTAGAAACTCGCCCGATTACAGAGATATGTGTGTTTTCCCCCTAGGCCTTTGTAGTTATTGGTTTCGAGAATCAGACTTGCGATAATTTTGATGGTTTCTCAACCATTCCTTAACATTCAAACTACCATATCTCGCGAACGGATTGACGATCTCGAGAATTTCCTATTGCATCTGAAAGCAGAAACACGCCCGATTACAACGGTACGTGTATTTTTGACCTAGGCCATTCCAGTTATTGGTTTCGAGTATCAGACCAGCGAAAATTTTGAAGGTTTCCCTACCATTCCTTAACTTCAAACTCCCATATCTCGCGAACGGAATGACGAACTCGAGAAATTCCTGTTGCATCTGAAAGTGGAAACTCGCCCGATTACAAAGGTATGTGCATTTTTCCCCTATGCCTTTGTAGTTATTGGTTTCGAGTATCAGACTTGCGAAAGTTTTGGTGGTTTCTCAACCATTCCTTAACTTCAAACTCCCAAATCTCGCGAACTGAATGACGAACTCGAGAAATTCCTGTTGCATCTGAAAGTAGAAACTCGCACGATTACAATGCTGTGTGTACTTTTCCCCTAGGCCATACCAGTTATTGGTTTCGAGTATCAGACTTGCGAAAATTTTGATAGTTTCTCAATCATTCCTTAACTTCAAACTTCCATATCTCGCGAACGGCTTGACGAACTCGAGAATTTCCTATTGCATCTGAAAGCAGAAACTCGTCCGATTACAACGGTATGTGTATTTTTGCCCTAGGCCATAGTGGCTATTGGTTTCGAGTATCAGACTTGCGAAAATTTTGATGGTTGCTCAAGCATTCTTTAACTTCAAACTCCCATATCTCGCGAACGGATAGACGAACACGAGGAATTCCTGTTGCATCTGAAAGTAGAAACTCGCCCGATTACAATGGTTTGTGCACTTTTCCCCTAGGCCATTCCAGTTATTCGTTTCTAGCATCAGAATTGCGTAAATTTTGATGGTTTCTCAACCATTCCTTAACTTCGAACTCCCCTTTCTCGCGAACGGATTGACGAACTCGAGAATTTCCTATTGCATCTGAAAACAGAAACTCGCCCGATTACAAAGATATGTGTGTGTTCCCCCTAGGCCTTTGTAGTTATTGGTTTCGAGTATCAGACTTGCGAAAATTTAATGGTATCTCAACCATTCCTTAACTTCAAACTCCCATATCTCGCGAACGGATTGACGAACTCGAGAAATTCCTATTGCATCTGAAAGCAGAAACTCGCCCGAATACAATGGTGTGTGTACTATTCTCCTAGGCCAATCCAGTTATTGGTTTCTAGTATCAGACCAGCGAAAATTTTGAATGTTTCCCTACCATTCCTAAACTTCAAACTCCCTAATCTCGCGAACGGATTGACGAACTCGCGAAATTCCTGTTGCATCTGAAAGTAGAAACTCGCACGATTACAATGGTTTGTGTACTTTTCCCCTAGGCCATACCAGGTATTGGTTTCGAGTATCAGACTTGCGAAAATTTTGATGGTATCTCAACCATTCCTTAACTTCAAACTCCCATATCTCGCGAACGGATTGACGAACTCGAGAAATTCCTATTGCATCTGAAAGCAGAAACTCGCCCGAATACAATGGTGTGTGTACTATTCCCCTAGGCCAATCCAGTTATTGGTTTCTAGTATCAGACCAGCGAAAATTTTGAAGGTTTCCCTACCATTCCTAAACTTCAAACTCCCTAATCTCGCGAACGGATTGACGAACTCGCGAAATTCCTGTTGCATCTGAAAGTAGAAACTCGCACGATTACAATGGTGTGTGTACTTTTCCCCTAGGCCATACCAGGTATTGGTTTCGAGTATCAGACTTGCGAAGATTTTGATGGTTCCTCAACCATTCCTTAACTTCAAACTCCCAAATCTCGCGAACTGAATGACGAACTCAAGAAATTCCTGTTGCATCTGAAAGTAGAAACCCGCCCGATTACAACGGTATGTGTATTTTTCCCCTAGGCCATTGTAGTTATTGGTTTCGAGTATCAGACTTGCGAAAATTTTGATGGTTTCTCAACCGTTCCTTAACTTCAGACCCCCATTTCTCGCGAACGGATTGACGAACTCGAGAAATTCCTATTGCCTCTGAAAGCAGAAACTCGCCCGTTTTCAACGGGATGTGTATTTTTGCCCTAGGCCATATTGGTTATTGATTTCGAGTATCAGACTTGCGAAAATTGTGATGGTTTCTCAACCATTCCTTAACTTCAAACTCCCATATCTCGCGAACGGATTGACGAACTCGAGAAATTCCTGTTGCATCTGAAAGTAGAAACTCGCCCGATTACAATGGTGTGTGTACTTTTCCCCTAGGCCATTCCAGTTATTGGTTTCGAGTATCAGACCAGCGAAAATTTTGATGGTTTCTCAACCATTCCTTAACTTCAAACTCCCATATCTCGCGAACGGATTGACGAACTCGAGAAATTCCTGTTGCATCTGAAAGTAGAAACCCGCCCGATTACAATGGTGTGTGTACTTTTCCCCTAGGCCATTCCAGTTATTGGTTTCGAGTATCAGACCAGCGAAAATTTTGAAGGTTTCCCTACCATTCCTTAACTTCAAACTCCCATATCTCGCGAACGGATAGACGAACTCGAGAAATTCCTGTTGCATCTGAATGTGGAATCTCGCCCGATTACAAAGGTACGTGTATTTTTCCCCTAGGCAGTTGTAGTTATTTGTTTCGAGTATCAGACTAGCGAAAATTTTGACGGTTTCTCAACCATTCCTTAACTTCAAACTCCCATATCTCGCGAACGGATTGACGAACTCGAGAAATTCCTGTTGTATCTGAAAGTAGAAACACGCCCGGTTACAATGGTGTGTGTACTTTTCCCCTAGGCCATTCCAGTTATTGGTTTCGAGTATCAGACTTGCGAAAGTTTTGATGGTTTCTCAACCATTCCTTAACTTCACACTCCCGTATCTCGCGAACGGATTGCCGAACTCGAGAATTTCCTATTGCATCGGAAAGCAGAAGCTCGCCCGATTACAATGGTGAGTGTACTTTTCCCCTTTGCCATTCCAGTTATTGGTTTCGAGTATCACACCAGCGAAAATTTTGATGGTTTCTCAACCATTCCTTAACTTCAAACTTCCATATCTCGCGAATGGATTGACGAACTCGAGAATTTCCTATTGCATCTGAAAGCAGAAACTCGCCCGATTACAATGGTGTGTGTACTTTTCCCCTAGACCATTCCAGTTATTGGTTTCGGGTATCAAACTTGCGAAAATCTTGATGGTTTCTCAACCATTCCTTAACTTCAAACCCCCATTTCTCGCGAACGGATTGACGAACTCGAGAATTTCCTATTGCATCTGAAAACAGAAACTCGCCCGATTACAAAGATATGTGTGTTTTCCCCCTAGGCCTTTGTAGTTATTGGTTTCGAGTATCAGACTTGCGAAAATTTAATGGTATCTCAACCATTCCTTAACTTCAAACTCCCATATCTCGCGAACGGATTGACGAACTCGAGAAATTCCTATTGCATCTGAAAGCAGAAACTCGCCCGAATACAATGGTGTGTGTACTATTCTCCTAGGCCAATCCAGTTATTGGTTTCTAGTATCAGACCAGCGAAAATTTTGAATGTTTCCCTACCATTCCTAAACTTCAAACTCCCTAATCTCGCGAACGGATTGACGAACTCGCGAAATTCCTGTTGCATCTGAAAGTAGAAACTCGCACGATTACAATGGTTTGTGTACTTTTCCCCTAGGCCATACCAGGTATTGGTTTCGAGTATCAGACTTGCGAAAATTTTGATGGTATCTCAACCATTCCTTAACTTCAAACTCCCATATCTCGCGAACGGATTGACGAACTCGAGAAATTCCTATTGCATCTGAAAGCAGAAACTCGCCCGAATACAATGGTGTGTGTACTATTCCCCTAGGCCAATCCAGTTATTGGTTTCTAGTATCAGACCAGCGAAAATTTTGAAGGTTTCCCTACCATTCCTAAACTTCAAACTCCCTAATCTCGCGAACGGATTGACGAACTCGCGAAATTCCTGTTGCATCTGAAAGTAGAAACTCGCACGATTACAATGGTGTGTGTACTTTTCCCCTAGGCCATACCAGGTATTGGTTTCGAGTATCAGACTTGCGAAGATTTTGATGGTTCCTCAACCATTCCTTAACTTCAAACTCCCAAATCTCGCGAACTGAATGACGAACTCAAGAAATTCCTGTTGCATCTGAAAGTAGAAACCCGCCCGATTACAACGGTATGTGTATTTTTCCCCTAGGCCATTGTAGTTATTGGTTTCGAGTATCAGACTTGCGAAAATTTTGATGGTTTCTCAACCGTTCCTTAACTTCAGACCCCCATTTCTCGCGAACGGATTGACGAACTCGGGAAATTCCTATTGCCTCTGAAAGCAGAAACTCGCCCGTTTACAACGGGATGTGTATTTTTGCCCTAGGCCATATTGGTTATTGATTTCGAGTATCAGACTTGCGAAAATTGTGATGGTTTCTCAACCATTCCTTAACTTCAAACTCCCATATCTCGCGAACGGATTGACGAACTCGAGAAATTCCTGTTGCATCTGAAAGCAGAAACTCGCCCGATTTCGAAGGTATGTGCATTTTTGCCCTGGGCCATTGTGGTTATTGGTTTCGAGTATCAGACTTGCGAAAATTTTGATGGTTTCTCAAGCATTCCTTAACTTCAAACTCCCATATCTCGCGAACGGATTGACGAACTCCAGAAATTCCTGTTGCATCTGAAAGTAGAAACTCGCCCGATTACCATGGTGTGTGTACTTTTCCCCTAGGCCATTCCAGTTATTGGTTTCGAGTATCAGACCAGCGAAAATTTTGATGGTTTCTCAACCATTCCTTAACTTCAGCCCCCATTTCTCGCGAACGGATTGACGAACTCGAGAAATTCCTGTTGCATCTGAAAGCAGAAACTCGCCCGATTTCGAAGGTATGTGCATTTTTGCCCTGGGCCATAGTGGTTATTGGTTTCGAGTATCAGACTTGCGAAAATTTTGATGGTTTCTCAAGCATTCCTTAACTTCAAACTCCCATATCTCGCGAACGGATTGACGAACTCGCGAAATTCCTGTTGCATCTGAAAGTAGAAACTCGCACAATTACAATGGTGTGTGTACTTTTCCCCTAGGCCATACCAGGTATTGGTTTCGAGTATCAGACTTGCGAAGATTTTGATGGTTCCTCAACCATTCCTTAACTTCAAACTCCCAAATCTCGCGAACTGAATGACGAACTCAAGAAATTCCTGTTGCATCTGAAAGTAGAAACTCGCACGATTACAATGGTGTGTGTACTTTTCCCCTAGGCCATTCCAGTTATTGGTTTCGAGTATCAGACTTGCGAAAATTTTGATGGTTTCTCAACCATTCCTTTACTTCACACTCCCGTATCTGGCGAACGGATTGACGAACTCGAGAATTTCCTATTGCATCTGAAAGCAGAAACACGCCCGATTACAACGGTACGTGTATTTTTGACCTAGGCCATTCCAGTTATTGGTTTCGAGTATCAGACCAGCGAAAATTTTGAAGGTTTCCCTATCATTCCTTAACTTCAAACTCCCATATCTCGCGAACGGAATGACGAACTCGAGGAATTCCTGTTGCATCTGAAGGTGGAAACTCGCCCGATTACAAAGGTATGAGCATTTTTGCCCTAGGCCATAGTAGTTATTGGTTTCGAGTATCAGACTTGCGAAAATTTTGATGGTTTCTCAAGCATTCCTTAACATCAAACTCCCATATATCGCGAAAGGAATGACGAACTCGAGAAATTCGTGTTGCATCTGAAAGTGGCAACTCGCCCGATTACAAAGTTATGTGCATTTTTGCCCTAGGCCATAGTAGTTATTGGTTTCGGGTATCAGACTTGCGAAAATTTTGATGGTTGCTCAAGCATTCTTTAACTTCAAACTCCCATATCTCGCGAACGGATAGACGAACACGAGGAATTCCTGTTGCATCTGAAAGTAGAAACTCGCCCGATTACAATGGTTTGTGCACTTTTCCCCTAGGCCATTCCAGTTATTCGTTTCTAGCATCAGAATTGCGTAAATTTTGATGGTTTCTCAACCATTCCTTAACTTCGAACTCCCCTTTCTCGCGAACGGATAGACGAACTCGAGAAATTCCTGTTGCATCTGAAAGTAGAAACTCGCCCGATTACAGAGATATGTGTGTTTTCCCCCAGGCCTTTGTAGTTATTGGTTTCGGGTATCAGACTTGCGAAAATTTTGATGGTTTCTCAACCATTCCTTAACTTCAAACTCCCATATCTCGCGAACGGATTGACGAACTCGAGAAATTCCTGTTGCATCTGAAAGTAGAAACTCGCACGATTACAAAGGTGTGTGTACTTTTCCCCTAGGCCATACCAGTTATTGGTTTCGAGTATCAGACCAGCGAAAATTTTGAAGGTTTCCCTACCATTCCTTAACTTCAAACTCCCATATCTCGCGAACGGATTGACGAACTCGAGAATTTCCTATTGCATCTGAAAGCAGAAACTCGTCCGATTACAACGGTATGTGTATTTTTGCCCTAGGCCATAGTTGTTATTGGATTCGAGTATCGGACATGCGAAAATTTTGATGATTTCTCAACCATTCCTTAACTTCAAACTCCCATATCTCGCGAACGGATTGACGAACTCGAGAAATTCCTTTTGCATCTGAAAGTAGAAACTCGCCCGATTACAATGGTGTGTGTACTTTTCCCCTAGGCCATTCCAGTTATTGGTTTCGAGTATCAGACCAGCGAAAATTTTGAAGGTTTCCCTACCATTCCTTAACTTCAAACTCCCATATCTCGCGAACGGATAGACGAACTCGAGAAATTCCTGTTGCATCTGAATGTGGAATCTCGCCCGATTACAAAGGTACGTGTATTTTTCCCCTAGGCAGTTGTAGTTATTTGTTTCGAGTATCAGACTAGCGAAAATTTTGACGGTTTCTCAACCATTCCTTAACTTCAAACTCCCATATCTCGCGAACGGATTGACGAACTCGAGAAATTCCTGTTGTATCTGAAAGTAGAAACACGCCCGGTTACAATGGTGTGTGTACTTTTCCCCTAGGCCATTCCAGTTATTGGTTTCGAGTATCAGACTTGCGAAAGTTTTGATGGTTTCTCAACCATTCCTTAACTTCACACTCCCGTATCTCGCGAACGGATTGACGAACTCGAGAAATTCCTATTGCATCTGAAAGCAGAAACTCGCCCGAATACAATGGTGTGTGTACTATTCTCCTAGGCCAATCCAGTTATTGGTTTCTAGTATCAGACCAGCGAAAATTTTGAATGTTTCCCTACCATTCCTAAACTTCAAACTCCCTAATCTCGCGAACGGATTGACGAACTCGCGAAATTCCTGTTGCATCTGAAAGTAGAAACTCGCACGATTACAATGGTGAGTGTACTTTTCCCCTTTGCCATTCCAGTTATTGGTTTCGAGTATCACACCAGCGAAAATTTTGATGGTTTCTCAACCATTCCTTAACTTCAAACTTCCATATCTCGCGAATGGATTGACGAACTCGAGAATTTCCTATTGCATCTGAAAGCAGAAACTCGCCCGATTACAATGGTGTGTGTACTTTTCCCCTAGACCATTCCAGTTATTGGTTTCGGGTATCAAACTTGCGAAAACCTTGATGGTTTCTCAACCATTCCTTAACTTCAAACCCCCATTTCTCGCGAACGGATTGACGAACTCGAGAATTTCCTATTGCATCTGAAAACAGAAACTCGCCCGATTACAAAGATATGTGTGTTTTCCCCCTAGGCCTTTGTAGTTATTGGTTTCGAGTATCAGACTTGCGAAAATTTAATGGTATCTCAACCATTCCTTAACTTCAAACTCCCATATCTCGCGAACGGATTGACGAACTCGAGAAATTCCTATTGCATCTGAAAGCAGAAACTCGCCCGAATACAATGGTGTGTGTACTATTCTCCTAGGCCAATCCAGTTATTGGTTTCTAGTATCAGACCAGCGAAAATTTTGAATGTTTCCCTACCATTCCTAAACTTCAAACTCCCTAATCTCGCGAACGGATTGACGAACTCGCGAAATTCCTGTTGCATCTGAAAGTAGAAACTCGCACGATTACAATGGTTTGTGTACTTTTCCCCTAGGCCATACCAGGTATTGGTTTCGAGTATCAGACTTGCGAAAATTTTGATGGTATCTCAACCATTCCTTAACTTCAAACTCCCATATCTCGCGAACGGATTGACGAACTCGAGAAATTCCTATTGCATCTGAAAGCAGAAACTCGCCCGAATACAATGGTGTGTGTACTATTCCCCTAGGCCAATCCAGTTATTGGTTTCTAGTATCAGACCAGCGAAAATTTTGAAGGTTTCCCTACCATTCCTAAACTTCAAACTCCCTAATCTCGCGAACGGATTGACGAACTCGCGAAATTCCTGTTGCATCTGAAAGTAGAAACTCGCACGATTACAATGGTGTGTGTACTTTTCCCCTAGGCCATACCAGGTATTGGTTTCGAGTATCAGACTTGCGAAGATTTTGATGGTTCCTCAACCATTCCTTAACTTCAAACTCCCAAATCTCGCGAACTGAATGACGAACTCAAGAAATTCCTGTTGCATCTGAAAGTAGAAACCCGCCCGATTACAACGGTATGTGTATTTTTCCCCTAGGCCATTGTAGTTATTGGTTTCGAGTATCAGACTTGCGAAAATTTTGATGGTTTCTCAACCGTTCCTTAACTTCAGACCCCCATTTCTCGCGAACGGATTGACGAACTCGAGAAATTCCTATTGCCTCTGAAAGCAGAAACTCGCCCGTTTACAACGGGATGTGTATTTTTGCCCTAGGCCATATTGGTTATTGATTTCGAGTATCAGACTTGCGAAAATTGTGATGGTTTCTCAACCATTCCTTAACTTCAAACTCCCATATCTCGCGAACGGATTGACGAACTCGAGAAATTCCTGTTGCATCTGAAAGTAGAAACTCGCCCGATTACAATGGTGTGTGTACTTTTCCCCTAGGCCATTCCAGTTATTGGTTTCGAGTATCAGACCAGCGAAAATTTTGATGGTTTCTCAACCATTCCTTAACTTCAAACTCCCATATCTCGCGAACGGATTGACGAACTCGAGAAATTCCTGTTGCATCTGAAAGCAGAAACTCGCCCGATTTCGAAGGTATGTGCATTTTTGCCCTGGGCCATTGTGGTTATTGGTTTCGAGTATCAGACTTGCGAAAATTTTGATGGTTTCTCAAGCATTCCTTAACTTCAAACTCCCATATCTCGCGAACGGATTGACGAACTCCAGAAATTCCTGTTGCATCTGAAAGTAGAAACTCGCCCGATTACCATGGTGTGTGTACTTTTCCCCTAGGCCATTCCAGTTATTGGTTTCGAGTATCAGACCAGCGAAAATTTTGATGGTTTCTCAACCATTCCTTAACTTCAGCCCCCATTTCTCGCGAACGGATTGACGAACTCGAGAAATTCCTGTTGCATCTGAAAGCAGAAACTCGCCCGATTTCGAAGGTATGTGCATTTTTGCCCTGGGCCATAGTGGTTATTGGTTTCGAGTATCAGACTTGCGAAAATTTTGATGGTTTCTCAAGCATTCCTTAACTTCAAACTCCCATATCTCGCGAACGGATTGACGAACTCGCGAAATTCCTGTTGCATCTGAAAGTAGAAACTCGCACGATTACAATGGTGTGTGTACTTTTCCCCTAGGCCATACCAGGTATTGGTTTCGAGTATCAGACTTGCGAAGATTTTGATGGTTCCTCAACCATTCCTTAACTTCAAACTCCCAAATCTCGCGAACTGAATGACGAACTCAAGAAATTCCTGTTGCATCTGAAAGTAGAAACTCGCACGATTACAATGGTGTGTGTACTTTTCCCCTAGGCCATTCCAGTTATTGGTTTCGAGTATCAGACTTGCGAAAATTTTGATGGTTTGTCAACCATTCCTTTACTTCACACTCCCGTATCTGGCGAACGGATTGACGAACTCGAGAATTTCCTATTGCATCTGAAAGCAGAAACACGCCCGATTACAACGGTACGTGTATTTTTGACCTAGGCCATTCCAGTTATTGGTTTCGAGTATCAGACCAGCGAAAATTTTGAAGGTTTCCCTATCATTCCTTAACTTCAAACTCCCATATCTCGCGAACGGAATGACGAACTCGAGGAATTCCTGTTGCATCTGAAGGTGGAAACTCGCCCGATTACAAAGGTATGAGCATTTTTGCCCTAGGCCATAGTAGTTATTGGTTTCGAGTATCAGACTTGCGAAAATTTTGATGGTTTCTCAAGCATTCCTTAACATCAAACTCCCATATATCGCGAAAGGAATGACGAACTCGAGAAATTCGTGTTGCATCTGAAAGTGGCAACTCGCCCGATTACAAAGTTATGTGCATTTTTGCCCTAGGCCATAGTAGTTATTGGTTTCGGGTATCAGACTTGCGAAAATTTTGATGGTTGCTCAAGCATTCTTTAACTTCAAACTCCCATATCTCGCGAACGGATAGACGAACACGAGGAATTCCTGTTGCATCTGAAAGTAGAAACTCGCCCGATTACAATGGTTTGTGCACTTTTCCCCTAGGCCATTCCAGTTATTCGTTTCTAGCATCAGAATTGCGTAAATTTTGATGGTTTCTCAACCATTCCTTAACTTCGAACTCCCCTTTCTCGCGAACGGATAGACGAACTCGAGAAATTCCTGTTGCATCTGAAAGTAGAAACTCGCCCGATTACAGAGATATGTGTGTTTTCCCCCAGGCCTTTGTAGTTATTGGTTTCGGGTATCAGACTTGCGAAAATTTTGATGGTTTCTCAACCATTCCTTAACTTCAAACTCCCATATCTCGCGAACGGATTGACGAACTCGAGAAATTCCTGTTGCATCTGAAAGTAGAAACTCGCACGATTACAAAGGTGTGTGTACTTTTCCCCTAGGCCATACCAGTTATTGGTTTCGAGTATCAGACCAGCGAAAATTTTGAAGGTTTCCCTACCATTCCTTAACTTCAAACTCCCATATCTCGCGAACGGATTGACGAACTCGAGAATTTCCTATTGCATCTGAAAGCAGAAACTCGTCCGATTACAACGGTATGTGTATTTTTGCCCTAGGCCATAGTTGTTATTGGATTCGAGTATCGGACATGCGAAAATTTTGATGATTTCTCAACCATTCCTTAACTTCAAACTCCCATATCTCGCGAACGGATTGACGAACTCGAGAAATTCCTTTTGCATCTGAAAGTAGAAACTCGCCCGATTACAATGGTGTGTGTACTTTTCCCCTAGGCCATTCCAGTTATTGGTTTCGAGTATCAGACCAGCGAAAATTTTGAAGGTTTCCCTACCATTCCTTAACTTCAAACTCCCATATCTCGCGAACGGATAGACGAACTCGAGAAATTCCTGTTGCATCTGAATGTGGAATCTCGCCCGATTACAAAGGTACGTGTATTTTTCCCCTAGGCAGTTGTAGTTATTTGTTTCGAGTATCAGACTAGCGAAAATTTTGACGGTTTCTCAACCATTCCTTAACTTCAAACTCCCATATCTCGCGAACGGATTGACGAACTCGAGAAATTCCTGTTGTATCTGAAAGTAGAAACACGCCCGGTTACAATGGCGTGTGTACTTTTCCCCTAGGCCATTCCAGTTATTGGTTTCGAGTATCAGACTTGCGAAAGTTTTGATGGTTTCTCAACCATTCCTTAACTTCACACTCCCGTATCTCGCGAACGGATTGCCGAACTCGAGAATTTCCTATTGCATCGGAAAGCAGAAGCTCGCCCGATTACAATGGTGAGTGTACTTTTCCCCTTTGCCATTCCAGTTATTGGTTTCGAGTATCACACCAGCGAAAATTTTGATGGTTTCTCAACCATTCCTTAACTTCAAACTTCCATATCTCGCGAATGGATTGACGAACTCGAGAATTTCCTATTGCATCTGAAAGCAGAAACTCGCCCGATTACAATGGTGTGTGTACTTTTCCCCTAGACCATTCCAGTTATTGGTTTCGGGTATCAAACTTGCGAAAATCTTGATGGTTTCTCAACCATTCCTTAACTTCAAACCCCCATTTCTCGCGAACGGATTGACGAACTCGAGAATTTCCTATTGCATCTGAAAACAGAAACTCGCCCGATTACAAAGATATGTGCGTTTTCCCCCTAGGCCTTTGTAGTTATTGGTTTCGAGTATCAGACTTGCGAAAATTTAATGGTATCTCAACCATTCCTTAACTTCAAACTCCCATATCTCGCGAACGGATTGACGAACTCGAGAAATTCCTACTGCATCTGAAAGCAGAAACTCGCCCGAATACAATGGTGTGTGTACTATTCTCCTAGGCCAATCCAGTTATTGGTTTCTAGTATCAGACCAGCGAAAATTTTGAATGTTTCCCTACCATTCCTAAACTTCAAACTCCCTAATCTCGCGAACGGATTGACGAACTCGCGAAATTCCTGTTGCATCTGAAAGTAGAAACTCGCACGATTACAATGGTTTGTGTACTTTTCCCCTAGGCCATACCAGGTATTGGTTTCGAGTATCAGACTTGCGAAAATTTTGATGGTATCTCAACCATTCCTTAACTTCAAACTCCCATATCTCGCGAACGGATTGACGAACTCGAGAAATTCCTATTGCATCTGAAAGCAGAAACTCGCCCGAATACAATGGTGTGTGTACTATTCCCCTAGGCCAATCCAGTTATTGGTTTCTAGTATCAGACCAGCGAAAATTTTGAAGGTTTCCCTACCATTCCTAAACTTCAAACTCCCTAATCTCGCGAACGGATTGACGAACTCGCGAAATTCCTGTTGCATCTGAAAGTAGAAACTCGCACGATTACAATGGTGTGTGTACTTTTCCCCTAGGCCATGCCAGGTATTGGTTTCGAGTATCAGACTTGCGAAGATTTTGATGGTTCCTCAACCATTCCTTAACTTCAAGCTCCCAAATCTCGCGAACTGAATGACGAACTCAAGAAATTCCTGTTGCATCTGAAAGTAGAAACCCGCCCGATTACAACGGTATGTGTATTTTTCCCCTAGGCCATTGTAGTTATTGGTTTCGAGTATCAGACTTGCGAAAATTTTGATGGTTTCTCAACCGTTCCTTAACTTCAGACCCCCATTTCTCGCGAACGGATTGACGAACTCGAGAAATTCCTATTGCCTCTGAAAGCAGAAACTCGCCCGTTTACAACGGGATGTGTATTTTTGCCCTAGGCCATATTGGTTATTGATTTCGAGTATCAGACTTGCGAAAATTGTGATGGTTTCTCAACCATTCCTTAACTTCAAACTCCCATATCTCGCGAACGGATTGACGAACTCGAGAAATTCCTGTTGCATCTGAAAGTAGAAACTCGCCCGATTACAATGGTGTGTGTACTTTTCCCCTAGGCCATTCCAGTTATTGGTTTCGAGTATCAGACCAGCGAAAATTTTGATGGTTTCTCAACCATTCCTTAACTTCAAACTCCCATATCTCGCGAACGGATTGACGAACTCGAGAAATTCCTGTTGCATCTGAAAGCAGAAACTCGCCCGATTTCGAAGGTATGTGCATTTTTGCCCTGGGCCATTGTGGTTATTGGTTTCGAGTATCAGACTTGCGAAAATTTTGATGGTTTCTCAAGCATTCCTTAACTTCAAACTCCCATATCTCGCGAACGGATTGACGAACTCCAGAAATTCCTGTTGCATCTGAAAGTAGAAACTCGCCCGATTACCATGGTGTGTGTACTTTTCCCCTAGGCCATTCCAGTTATTGGTTTCGAGTATCAGACCAGCGAAAATTTTGATGGTTTCTCAACCATTCCTTAACTTCAGCCCCCATTTCTCGCGAACGGATTGACGAACTCGAGAAATTCCTGTTGCATCTGAAAGCAGAAACTCGCCCGATTTCGAAGGTATGTGCATTTTTGCCCTGGGCCATAGTGGTTATTGGTTTCGAGTATCAGACTTGCGAAAATTTTGATGGTTTCTCAAGCATTCCTTAACTTCAAACTCCCATATCTCGCGAACGGATTGACGAACTCGCGAAATTCCTGTTGCATCTGAAAGTAGAAACTCGCACGATTACAATGGTGTGTGTACTTTTCCCCTAGGCCATACCAGGTATTGGTTTCGAGTATCAGACTTGCGAAGATTTTGATGGTTCCTCAACCATTCCTTAACTTCAAACTCCCAAATCTCGCGAACTGAATGACGAACTCAAGAAATTCCTGTTGCATCTGAAAGTAGAAACTCGCACGATTACAATGGTGTGTGTACTTTTCCCCTAGGCCATTCCAGTTATTGGTTTCGAGTATCAGACTTGCGAAAATTTTGATGGTTTCTCAACCATTCCTTTACTTCACACTCCCGTATCTGGCGAACGGATTGACGAACTCGAGAATTTCCTATTGCATCTGAAAGCAGAAACACGCCCGATTACAACGGTACGTGTATTTTTGACCTAGGCCATTCCAGATATTGGTTTCGAGTATCAGACCAGCGAAAATTTTGAAGGTTTCCCTATCATTCCTTAACTTCAAACTCCCATATCTCGCGAACGGAATGACGAACTCGAGGAATTCCTGTTGCATCTGAAGGTGGAAACTCGCCCGATTACAAAGGTATGAGCATTTTTGCCCTAGGCCATAGTAGTTATTGGTTTCGAGTATCAGACTTGCGAAAATTTTGATGGTTTCTCAAGCATTCCTTAACATTAAACTCCCATATATCGCGAAAGGAATGACGAACTCGAGAAATTCGTGTTGCATCTGAAAGTGGCAACTCGCCCGATTACAAAGTTATGTGCATTTTTGCCCTAGGCCATAGTAGTTATTGGTTTCGGGTATCAGACTTGCGAAAATTTTGATGGTTTCTCAAGCATTCCTTAACTTCAAACTCCCATATCTCGCGAACGGAATGACGAACTCGAGAAATTCCTGTTGCATCTGAAAGTGGAAACTCGCCCGATTACAAGGGTATGTGCATTTTTCCCCTATGCCTTTGTAGTTATTGGTTTCGAATATCAGACTTGCGAAAATTTTGATGGTTTCTCAACCATTCATTAACTTCACACTCCCGTATCTCGCGAACGGATTGCCGAACTCGAGAATTTCCTATTGCATCGGAAAGCAGAAGCTCGCCCGATTACAATGGTGAGTGTAATTTTCCCCTTGGCCATTCCAGTTATTGGTTTCGAGTATCAGACTTGCGAAAATCTTGATGGTTTCTCAACCATTCCTTAACTTCAAACCCCCATTTCTCGCGAACGGATTGACGAACTCGAGAATTTCCTATTGCATCTGAAAAAAGAAACTCGCCCGATTACAAAGATATGTGTGTTTTCCCCCTAGGCCTTTGTAGTTATTGGTTTCGAGTATCAGACTTGCGAAAATTTTGATGGTATCTCAACCATTCCTTAACTTCAAACTCCCATATCTCGCGAACGGATTGACGAACTCGAGAAATTCCTATTGCATCTGAAAGCAGAAACTCGCCCGAATACAATGGTGTGTGTACTATTGTCCTAGGCCAATCCAGTTATTGGTTTCTAGTATCAGACCAGCGAAAATTTTGAAGGTTTCCCTACCATTCCTAAACTTCAAACTCCCTAATCTCGCGAACGGATTGACGAACTCGCGAAATTCCTGTTGCATCTGAAAGTAGAAACTCGCACGATTACAATGGTGTGTGTACTTTTCCCCTAGGCCATACCAGGTATTGGTTTCGAGTATCAGACTTGCGAAAATTTTGGTGGTATCTCAACCATTCCTTAACTTCAAACTCCCATATCTCGCGAACGGATTGACGAACTCGAGAAATTCCTATTGCATCTGAAAGCAGAAACTCGCCCGAATACAATGGTGTGTGTACTATTCTCCTAGGCCAATCCAGTTATTGGTTTCTAGTATCAGACCAGCGAAAATTTTGAAGGTTTCCCTACCATTCCTAAACTTCAAACTCCCTAATCTCGCGAACGGATTGACGAACTCGCGAAATTCCTGTTGCATTTGAAAGTAGAAACTCGCACGATTACAATGGTGTGTGTACTTTTCCCCTAGGCCATACCAGGTATTGGTTTCGAGTATCAGACTTGCGAAGATTTTGATGGTTCCTCAACCATTCCTTAACTTCAAACTCCCAAATCTCGCGAACTGAATGACGAACTCAAGAAATTCCTGTTGCATCTGAAAGTAGAAACTCGCACGATTACAATGGTGTGTGTACTTTTCCCCTAGGCCATTCCAGTTATTGGTTTCGAGTATCAGACTTGCGAAAATTTTGATGGTTTCTCAACCATTCCTTAAATTCACACTCCCGTATCTGGCGAACGGATTGACGAACTCGAGAATTTCCTATTGCATCTGAAAGCAGAAACACGCCCGATTACAACGGTACGTGTATTTTTGACCTAGGCCATTCCAGTTATTGGTTTCGAGTATCAGACCAGCGAAAATTTTGAAGGTTTCCCTATCATTCCTTAACTTCAAACTCCCATATCTCGCGAACGGAATGACGAACTCGAGGAATTCCTGTTGCATCTGAAGGTGGAAACTCGCCCGATTACAAATGTATGAGCATTTTTGCCCTAGGCCATAGTAGTTATTGGTTTCGAGTATCAGATTTGCGAAAATTTTGATGGTTTCTCAAGCATTCCTTAACTACAAACTCCCATATATCGCGAAAGGAATGACGAACTCGAGAAATTCGTGTTGCATCTGAAAGTGGAAACTCGCCCGATTACAAAGGTATGTGCATTTTTCCCCTATGCCTTTGTAGTTATTGGTTTCGAGTATCAGACTTGCGAAAATTTTGATGGTTTCTCAACCATTCATTAACTTCACACTCCCGTATCTCGCGAACGGATTGCCGAACTCGAGAATTTCCTATTGCATCGGAAAGCAGAAGCTCGCCCGATTAGAATGGTGAGTGTACTTTTCCCCTTTGCCATTCCAGTTATTGGTTTCTAGTATCACACCAGCGAAAATTTTGATGGTCTCTCAACCATTCCTTAACTTCAAACTTCCATATCTCGCGAATGGATTGACGAACTCGAGAATTTCCTATTGCATCTGAAAGCAGAAACTCGCCCGATTACAATGGTGTGTGTACTTTTCCCCTGGGCCATTCCAGTTATTGGTTTCGAGTATCAAACTTGCGAAAATTTTGATGGTTTCTCAACCATTCCTTAACTTCACACTCCCGTATCTCGCGAACGGATTGCCGAACTCGAGAATTTCCTATTGCATCGGAAAGCAGAAGCTCGCCCGATTACAATGGTGAGTGTACTTTTCCCCTTGGCCATTCCAGTTATTGGTTTCGAGTATCACACCAGCGAAAATTTTGATGGTTTCTCAACCATTCCTTAACTTCAAACTTCCATATCTCGCGAACGGATTGACGAACTCGAGAATTTCCTATTGCATCTGAAAGCAGAAACTCGCCCGATTACAACGAAATGTGTATTTTTGCCCTAGGCCATTGTAGTTATTGGTTTCGAGTATCAGACTTGCGCAAATTTTGATGGTTTCTCAACCATTCCTTAACTTCAAGCTCCCATATCTCGCGGACGGATTGACGAACTCGAGAATTTCCTATTGCATCTGAAAGCAGAAACTCGCCCGATTACAACGGTATGTGTATTTTTACCGTAGGCCTTTGTAGTTATTGGTTTCGAGTATCAGACTAGCGAAAATTTTGATGGTTTCTCAACCATTCCTTAACTTCAAACGCCCTAATCTTGCGAACGGATTGACGAACTCGAGAAATTCCTGTTGCACCTGAAAGTGGAAACTCGCCCGATTACAAAGGTATGTGCATTTTTCCCCTAGGCCATTGTAGTTATTGGTTTCGAGTATCAGACTTGCGAAAATTTTGATGGTTTCTTAACCATTCCTTAACTTCAAACCCCCATTTCTCGCGAACGGATTGACGAACTCGAGAAATTCCTGTTGTATCTGAAAGTAGAAACACGCCCGATTACAATCGTGTGTGTACTTTTCCCCTAGGCCATTCCAGTTATTGGTTTCGAGTATCAGACTTGCGAAAATTTTGATGGTTTCTCAACCATTCCTTAACTTCACACTCCCGTATCTGGCGAACGGATTGACGAACTCGAGAATTTCCTATTGCATCTGAAAGCAGAAACACGCCCGATTACAACGGTACGTGTATTTTTGACCAAGGCCATTCCAGTTATTGGTTTCGAGTATCAGACCAGCGAAAATTTTGAAGGTTTCCCTATCATTCCTTAACTTCAAACTCCCATATCTCGCGAACGGAATGACGAACTCGAGGAATTCCTGTTGCATCTGAAGGTGGAAACACGCCCGATTACAAAGGTATGAGCATTTTTGCCCTAGGCCATAGTAGTATTTGGTTTCGAGTATCAGACTTGCGAAAATTTTGATGGTTTCGCAACCATTCCTTAACTTCAAGCTCCCATATCTCGCGAAGGGATTGCCGAACTCGAGAATTTCCTATTGCATCGGAAAGCAGAAGCTCGCCCGATTACAATGGTGAGTGTACTTTTCCCCTTTGCCATTCCAGTTATTGGTTTCGAGTATCACACCAGCGAAAATTTTGATGGTTTCTCAACCATTCCTTAACTTCAAACTTACATATCTCGCGAACGGATTGACGAACTCGAGAATTTCCTATTGCATCTGAAAGCAGAAACTCGCCCGATTACAACGGTATGTGTATTTTTGCCCTAGGCCATTGTAGCTATTGGTTTCGAGTATCAGACTTGCGAAATTTTTGATGGTTTCTCAACCATTCCTTAATTTCAAGCTCCCAAACTTCGCGAACTGAATGACGAACTCGAGAAATTCCTGTTGCATCTGAAAGTAGAAACTCGCACGATTACAATGGTGTGTGTACTTTTCCCCTAGGCCATACCAGTTATTGGTTTCGAGTATCAGACTTGCGAAAATATTGATGGTTTCTCAACCATTCCTTAATTTCAAACTACCATATCTGGCGAACAGATTGACGAACTCGAGAATTTCGTATTGCATCTGAAAGCAGAAACACGCCCGATTACAACGGTACGTGTATTTTTGACCTAGGACATTCCAGTTATTGGTTTCGAGTATCAGACCAGCGAAAATGTTGAAGGTTTCCCTACCATTCCTTAACTTCAAACTCCCATATCTCTCGAACGGAATGACGAACTCGAGGAATTCCTGTTGCATCTGAAAGTGGAAACTCGCCCGATTACAAAGTTATGTGCATTTTTGCCCTAGGCCATAGTAGTTATTGGTTTCGGGTATCAGACTTGCGAAAATTTTGATGGTTTCTCAAGCATTCCTTAACTTCAAACTCCCTTGTCTAGCGAACGGAATGACGAACTAGAGAAATTCCTGTTGCATCTGAAAGTGGAAACTCGCCCGATTACAAAGGTGAGTGTACTTTTCCCCTTGGCCATTCCAGTTATTGGTTTCGAGTATCACACCAGCGAAAATTTTGATGGTTTCTCAACCATTCCTTAACTTCAAACTTCCATATCTCGCGAACGGATTGACGAACTCGAGAATTTCCTATTGCATCTGAAAGCAGAAACTCGCCCGATTACAACGAAATGTGTATTTTTGCCCTAGGCCATTGTAGTTATTGGTTTCGAGTATCAGACTTGCGAAAATTTTGATGGTTTCTCAACCATTCCTTAACTTCACACTCCCGTATCTCGCGAACGGATTGCCGAACTCGAGAATTTCCTATTGCATCGGAAAGCAGAAGCTCGCCCGATTACAATGGTGAGTGCACTTTTCCCCTTTGCCATTCCAGTTATTGGTTTCGAGTATCACACCAGCGAAAATTTTGATGGTTTCTCAACCATTCCTTAACTTCAAACTTACATATCTCGCGAACGGATTGACGAACTCGAGAAATTTCTGTTGCATCTGAATGCGGAATCTCGCCCGATTACAAAGGTACGTGTATTTTTCCCCTAGACATTTGTAGTTATTGGTTTCGAGTATCAGACTTGAGACAATTTTAATGGTTTCTCAAGCATTCCTTAATTTCAAACTCCCATATCTCGCGAACGGATTGACGAACTCGAGAAATTCCTACTGCATCTGAAAGCAGAATCTCGCCCGAATACAATGGTGTGTGTACTATTCCCCTAGGCCATTCCAGTTATTGGTTTCGAGTATCAGACCAGCGAAAATTTTGATGGTTTCTCGACCATTCCTTAACTTCAAACTCCCATACCTCGCGAACGGATTGACGAACTCGAGAAATTCCTGTTGCATGTGGAAGTAGAAACTCGCCCGATTACAACGGTATGTGTATTTTTCCCCTAGGCCTTTGTAGTTATTGGTTTCGAGTGTCAGACTTGCGAAAATTTTGATGGTTTCTCAACCATTCCTTAACTTCACACTCCCATATCTCGCGAACGGATTAACGAACTCGAGAAATTCCTGTTGCATCTGAAAGTAGAAACTCGCCCGATTACAATGGTGTTTGTACTTTTCCCCTAGGCCATTCCAGTTATTCGTTTCTAGCATCAGAATTGCGAAAATTTTGATGGTTTCTCAACCATTCCTTAACTTCAAACTCCCATATCTCGGGAACCGATTGACGAACTCGAGAAATTCCTATTGCATCTGAAAGCAGAAACTCGTCCGAATACAATTGTGTGTGTTCTTTTCCCCTAGGCCATCCCAGTTATTGGTTTCGAGTATCAGACCAGCGAAAATTTTTATGGTTTCTCAACCATTCCTTAACTTCAAACTCCCATATCTCGCGAACGGATTGACGAACTCGAAAAATTCCTGTTGCACCTGAAAGTAGAAACTCGCCCGATTACAATGGTGTGTGTATTTTTCCCCTAGGCATTTGTAGTTATTTGTTTCGAGTATCAGACTTGCGAAAACTTTGATGGTTTCTCAACCATTCCTTAACTTCAGCCCCCATTTCTCGCGAACGGATTGACGAACTCGAGAAATTCCTGTTGCATCTGAAAGTAGAAACTCGCCCGATTACAATGGTGTGTGTATTTTTCCCCTAGGCATTTGTAGTTATTTGTTTCGAGTATCAGACTTGCGAAAATTTTGATGGTTTCTCAACCATTCCTTAACTTCAGCCCCCATTTCTCGCGAACGGATTGACGAACTCGAGAAATTCCTGTTGCATCTGAAAGTAGAAACTCGCCCGATTACAATGGTGTGTGTACTTTTCCCCTAGGCCATTCCAGTTATTCGTTTCTAGCATCAGAATTGCGGAAATTTTGATGGTTTCTCAACCATTCCTTAACTTCAAACTCCCATATCTCGCGAACGGATTGACGAACTCGAGAAATTCCTTTTGCACCTGAAAGTAGAAACACGGCCAATTACAAAGATATGTTTGTTTTCCCCCTAGGCCTTTGTAGTTATTGGTTTCGAGTATCAGACTTGAGAAAATTTTGATGGTTTCTCAACCAATCCTTAACTTCAAATTCCCATATCTCGCGAACGGATTGACGAACTCGAGAAATTCCTGTTGCATCTGAAAGTAGAAACTCGCCCGATTACAATGGTGTGTGTCTTTTTCCCCTAGATATTTGTAGTTATTGGTTTCGAATATCAGACTTGAGAAAATTTTGATGGTTTCTCAACCATTCCTTAACTTCAAAATTCCCATATCTCGCGAACGGATTGACGAACTCGAGAAATTCCTGTTGCATCTGAATGTAGAAACTCGCCCGATTACAATGGTATGTGTACTTTTCGCCTAGGCCATACCACTTATTGGTTTCGAGTATCAGACCGGCGTAAATTTTGATGGTTTCTCAAGCATTCCTTAACTACATACTTCCACATCTCGCCAACGGATTGACGAACTCGAGAAATTCCTGTTGCATCTGAAAGTAGAAACTCGCCCCATTACAATGGTGTGTGTACTTTTCCCCTAGGCGATTCCAGTTACTGGTTTCGAGTATCAGACCAGCGAAAATTTTGATGGTTGCTCAACCATTCCTTAACTTCAAACTCCCATATCTCGCGAACGGATTGACGAACTCGTGAAATTCCTGTTGCATCTGAAAGTAGAAACTCGCCCGATTACAAAGATATGTGTGTTTTCCCCCTAGGCCTTTGTAGTTATTGGTTTCGAGTGTCAGACTTGTGAAAATTTTGATGGTTTCTCAACCATTCCTTAACTTCACACTCCCATATCTCGCGAACGGATTGACGAACTCGTGAAATTCCTGTTGCATCTGAAAGTAGAAGCTCGCCCGATTACAAAGATATGTGTGTTTTCCCCCTAGGCCTTTGTAGTTATTGGTTTCGAGTATCAGAATTGAGAAAATTTTGATGGTTTCTCAACCAATCCTTAACTTCAAACTCCCATATCTCGCGAACGGATTGACGAACTCGAGAAATTCCTGTTGCATCTGGAAGTAGAAACTCGGCCGATTACAACGGTATGTGTATTTTTCCCCTAGGCCATTGAAGTTATTGGTTTCGAGTATCAGAATTGCGAAAATTTTGATGGTTTCTCAACCATTCCTTAACTTCAAACTCCCATATCTCGCGAACGGATTGACGAACTCGAGAAATTCCTGTTGCATCTGAAAGTATAAACTCGCCCCATTACAATGGTGTGTGTATTTTTGCCCTAGGCCATAGTAGTTATTGGTTTCGAGTATCAGACTTGCGAAAATTTTGATGGTTTCTCAACCATTCCTTAACTTCAAAATTCCCATATCTCGCGAACGGATTGACGATCTCGAGAAATTCCTGTTGCATCTGAAAGTAGAAACTCGCCCCATTACAATGGTGTGTGTACTTTTCCCCTAGGCGATTCCAGTTATTGGTTTCGAGTATCAGACCAGCGAAAATTTTGATGGTTGCTCAACCATACATTAACTTCAAACTCCCATATCTCGCGAACGGATTGACGAACTCGTGAAATTCCTGTTGCATCTGAAAGTAGAAACTCGCCCGATTACAAAGATATGTGTGTTTTCCCCCTAGGCCTTTGTAGTTATTGGTTTCGAGTGTCAGACTTGTGAAAATTTTGATGGTTTCTCAACCATTCCTTAACTTCACACTCCCATATCTCGCGAACGGATTGACGAACTCGTGAAATTCCTGTTGCATCTGAAAGTAGAAGCTCGCCCGATTACAAAGATATGTGTGTTTTCCCCCTAGGCCTTTGTAGTTATTGGTTTCGAGTATCAGAATTGAGAAAATTTTGATGGTTTCTCAACCAATCCTTAACTTCAAACTCCCATATCTCGCGAACGGATTGACGAACTCGAGAAATTCCTGTTGCATCTGGAAGTAGAAACTCGGCCGATTACAACGGTATGTGTATTTTTCCCCTAGGCCATTGAAGTTATTGGTTTCGAGTATCAGAATTGCGAAAATTTTGATGGTTTCTCAACCATTCCTTAACTTCAAACTCCCATATCTCGCGAACGGATTGACGAACTCGAGAAATTCCTGTTGCATCTGAAAGTATAAACTCGCCCCATTACAATGGTGTGTGTATTTTTGCCCTAGGCCATAGTAGTTATTGGTTTCGAGTATCAGACTTGCGAAAATTTTGATGGTTTCTCAACCATTCCTTAACTTCAAAATTCCCATATCTCGCGAACGGATTGACGATCTCGAGAAATTCCTGTTGCATCTGAAAGTAGAAACTCGCCCCATTACAATGGTGTGTGTACTTTTCCCCTAGGCGATTCCAGTTATTGGTTTCGAGTATCAGACCAGCGAAAATTTTGATGGTTGCTCAACCATACATTAACTTCAAACTCCCATATCTCGCGAACGGATTGACGAACTCGTGAAATTCCTGTTGCATCTGAAAGTAGAAACTCGCCCGATTACAAAGATATGTGTGTTTTCCCCCTAGGCCTTTGTAGTTATTGGTTTCGAGTGTCAGACTTGCGAAAATTTTGATGGTTTCTCAACCATTCCTTAACTTCACACTCCCATATCTCGCGAACGGATTGACGAACTCGTGAAATTCCTGTTGCATCTGAAAGTAAGAACTCGCCCGATTACAAAGATATGTGTGTTTTCCCCCTAGGCCTTTGTAGTTACTGGTTTTGAGTATCAGACTTGAGAAAATTTTGATGGTTTCTCAACCAATCCTTAACTTCAAACTCCCATATCTCGCGAACGGATTGACGAACTCGAGAAATTCCTGTTGCATCTGATTGTAGAAACTCGCCCGATTACAATGGTATGTGTACTTTTCGCCTAGGCCATACCACTTATTGGTTTCGAGTATCAGACCGGCGTAAATTTTGATGGTTTCTCAAGCATTCCTTAACTACATACTTCCACATCTCGCCAACGGATTGACGAACTCGAGAATTTTCTATTGCATCTGAAAGCAGAAACTCGCCCGATTACAACGGTATGTGTATTTTTGCCCTAGGCCATAGTAGTTATTGGATTCGAGTATCAGACTTGCGAAAATTTTGATGATTTCTCAACCATTCCTTAACTTCACACTCCCATATCTCGCGAACGGATTGACGAACTCGTGAAATTCCTGTTGCATCTGAAAGTAGAAACTCGCCCGATTACAAAGATATGTGTGTTTTCCCCCTAGGCCTTTGTAGTTATTGGTTTCGAGTATCAGACTTGAGAAAATTTTGATGGTTTCTCAACCAATCCTTAACTTCAAACTCCCATATCTCGCGAACGGATTGACGAACTCGAGAAATTCCTGTTGCATCTGAAAGTAGAAACTCGGCCGATTACAACGGTGTGTGTACTTTTCCCCTAGGCCATTCCAGTTATTGGTTTCGAGGATCAGAGCAGCGAAAATTTTGATGGTTTCTCAACCATTCCTTAACTTCAAACTCCCATATCTCGCGAACGGATTGACGAACTCGAGAAATTCCTGTTGCATCTGAAAGTAGAAACTCGCCCCATTACAACGGTGTGTGTATTTTTGCCCTAGGCCATAGTAGTTATTGGTTTCGAGTATCAGACTTGCGAAAATTTTGATGGTTTCTCAACCATTCCTTAACTTCAAAATTCCCATATCTCGCGAACGGATTGACGAACTCGAGAAATTCCTGTTGCATCTGAATGTAGAAACTCGCCCGATTACAATGGTATGTGTACTTTTCGCCTAGGCCATACCACTTATTGGTTTCGAGTATCAGACCGGCGTAAATTTTGATGGTTTCTCAAGCATTCCTTAACTACATACTTCCACATCTCGCCAACGGATTGACGAAATCGAGAATTTTCTATTGCATCTGAAAGCAGAAACTCGCCCGATTACAACGGTATGTGTATTTTTGCCTTAGGCCATAGTAGTTATTGGATTCGAGTATCAGACTTGCGAAAATTTTGATGATTTCTCAACCATTCCTTAACTTCAAACTTCCATATCCCGCGAACGGATTGACGAACTCGAGAAATTCCTGTTCCATCTGAAAGTAGAAACTCGCCAGATTACAATGGTGTGTGTACATTTCCCCTAGGCCATGCCAGTTATTGGTTTCGAGTGTCAGACTTGCGAAAATTTTGATGGTTCCTCAACCATTCTTTATCTTCAAACTCCCATATCTCGCGAACAGATTGACGAACTCGAGAAATTCCTATTGCATCTGAAAGCAGAAACTCGTCCGAATACAATGGTGTGTGCACTTTCCCCTGGGCCATTCCAGTTATTGGTTTCGATTATCAGACCAGGCAAAATTTTGATGGTTTCTCAACCATTCCTTAACTTCACACTCCCATATCTCGCGAACGGATTGACGAACTCGAGAATTTCCTATTGCATCTGAAAGCAGAAACTCGCCCGATTACAACGGTGTGTGTACTTTTCCCCTAGGCCATTCCAGTTGTTGGTTTCGAGTATCAGACCAGCGAAAATTTTGATGATTTCTCAACCATTCCTTAACTTCAAACTCCCATATCTCGCGAACGCATTGACGAACTCGTGAAATTCCTGTTGTATCTGGAAGTAGAAACTCGCCCGATTACAATGGTATGTGTCTTTTTCCCCTAGATATTTGTAGTTATTGGTTTCGAGTATCAGACTTGAGAAAATTTTGATGGTTTCTCAACCATTCCTTAACTTCAAACTCCCATATCTCGCCAACGGATTGACGAACTCGAGAAATTCCTGTTGCACCTGAATGTAGAAACTCGCCCGATTCCAACGGTATGTGTATTTTTCCCCTAGGCCATTGTAGTTATTGGTTTCGAGTATCAGGCTTGCGAAAATTTTGATAGTTTCTCAACCATTCCTTAACTTCAGACACCCATTTCTCGCGAACGGATTGACGAACTCGAGAAATTCCTGTTGTATCTGAAAGTAGAATGTCGCGCGATTACAATGGTGTGTGTACTTTTCCCCTAGGCCATTCCAGTTATTGGTTTCGAGTATCAGACCAGCGAAAGTTTTGATGGTTTCTCAACCATTCCTTAACTTCAAACTCCCATATTTCGCGAACGGATTGACGAACTCGAGAAATTCCTGTTGCATCTGAAAGTAGAAACTCGCCCCATTACAATGGTGTGTGTACTTTTCCCCTAGGCCATTCCAGTTATTGGTTTCGAGTATCAGACCAGCGAAAGTTTTGATGGTTTCTCAACCATTCCTTAACTTCAAACTCCCATATCTCGCGAACGGATTGACGAACTCGAGAAATTCCTGTTGCATCTGAAAGTAGAAACTCGCCCCATTACAATGGTGTGTGTACTTTTCCCCTAGGCGATTCCAGTTATTGGTTTCGAGTATCAGACCAGCGAAAATTTTGATGGTTTCTCAACCATTCCTTAACTTCAAAATTCCCATATCTCGCGAACGGATTGACGAACTCGAGAAATTCCTGTTGCATCTGAATGTAGAAACTCGCCCGATTACAATGGTATGTGTACTTTTCGCCTAGGCCATACCACTTATTGGTTTCGAGTATCAGACCGGCGTAAATTTTGATGGTTTCCCAAGCATTCCTTAACTACATACTTCCACATCTCGCCAACGGATTGACGAACTCGAGAAATTCCTGTTGAATCTGAAAGTAGAAACTCGCCCCATTACAATGGTGTGTGTACTTTTCCCCTAGGCGATTCCAGTTATTGGTTTCGAGTATCAGACCAGCGAAAATTTTGATGGTTGCTCAACCATTCCTTAACTTCAAACTCCCATATCTCGCGAACGGATTGACGAACTCGTGAAATTCCTGTTGCACCTGAAAGTAGAAACTCGGCCGATTACAACGGTATGTGTATTTTTCCCCTAGGCCATTGAAGTTATTGGTTTCGAGTATCAGACTTGCGAAAATTTTGATGGTTTCTCAGCCATTCCTTAACTTCAGACCCCCATTTCTCGCGAACGGATTGACGAACTCGAGAAATTCCTGTTGCATCTGAGAGTAGAAACTCGCCCGATTACAACGGTATGTGTATTTTTCCCCTAGGCCTTTGTAGTTATTGGTTTCGAGTATCAGACCAGCGAAAATTTTGATGGTTTCTCAACCATTCCTTAACTTCACACTCCCATATCTCGCGAACGGATTGACGAACTCGAGAATTTCCTATTGCATCTGAAAGCAGAAACTCGCCCGATTACAACGGTGTGTGTACTTTTCCCCTAGGCCATTCCAGTTATTGGTTTCGAGTATCAGACCAGCGAAAGTTTTGATGGTTTCTCAACCATTCCTTAACTTCAAACTCCCATATCTCGCGAACGGATTGACGAACTCGAGAAATTCCTGTTGCATCTGAAAGTAGAAACTCGCCCCATTACAATGGTGTGTGTACTTTTCCCCTAGGCGATTCCAGTTATTGGTTTCGAGTATCAGACCAGCGAAAATTTTGATGGTTGCTCAACCATTCCTTAACTTCAAACTCCCATATCTCGCGAACGGATTGACGAACTCGTGAAATTCCTGTTGCCTCTGAAAGTAGAAACTCGCCCGATTACAAAGATATGTGTGTTTTCCCCCTAGGCCTTTGTAGTTATTGGTTTCGAGTGTCAGACTTGCGAAAATTTTGATGGTTTCTCAACCATTCCTTAACTTCACACTCCCATATCTCGCGAACGGATTGACGAACTCGTGAAATTCCTGTTGCATCTGAAAGTAGAAACTCGCCCGATTACAAAGGTATGTGTGTTTTCCCTCTAGGCCTTTGTAGTTATTGGTTTCGAGTATCAGACTTGAGAAAATTTTGATGGTTTCTCAACCAATCCTTAACTTCAAACTCCCATATCTCGCGAATGGATTGACGAACTCGAGAAATTCCTGTTGCACCTGAAAGTAGAAACTCGGCCGATTACAACGGTATGTGTATTTTTCCCCTAGGCCATTGAAGTTATTGGTTTCGAGTATCAGACTTGCGAAAATTTTGATGGTTTCTCAGCCATTCCTTAACTTCAGACCCCCATTTCTCGCGAACGGATTGACGAACTCGAGAAATTCCTGTTGTATCTGAAAGTAGAAACTCGTCCGATTACAATGGTGTGTGTACTTTTCCCCTAGGCCATTCCAGTTATTGGTTTCGAGTGTCAGAGCAGCGAAAATTCTGATGGTTTCTCAACCATTCCTTAAGTTCAAACTCCCATATCCCGCGAACGGATTGACGAACTCGAGAAATTCCTATTGCATCTGAAAGCAGAAACTCGTCCGAATACAATGGTGTGTGCACTTTTCCCCTGGGCCATTCCAGTTATTGGTTTCGATTATCAGACCAGGCAAAATTTTGAAGGTTTCTCAACCATTCCTTAACTTCAAACTCCCATATCTCGCGAACGGATTGACGAACTCGAGAAATTCCTGTTGCATCTGAGAGTAGAAACTCGCCCGATTACAACGGTATGTGTATTTTTCCCCTAGGCCTTTGTAGTTATTGGTTTCGAGTATCAGACCAGCGAAAATTTTGATGGTTTCTCAACCATTCCTTAACTTCACACTCCCATATCTCGCGAACGGATTGACGAACTCGAGAATTTCCTATTGCATCTGAAAGCAGAAACTCGCCCGATTACAACGGTGTGTGTACTTTTCCCCTAGGCCATTCCAGTTGTTGGTTTCGAGTATCAGACCAGCGAAAATTTTGATGATTTCTCAACCATTCCTTAACTTCAAACTCCCATATCTCGCGAACGCATTGACGAACTCGTGAAATTCCTGTTGTATCTGGAAGTAGAAACTAGCTCGATTACAATGGTATGTGTCTTTTTCCCCTAGATATTTGTAGTTATTGGTTTCGAGTATCAGACTTGAGAAAATTTTGATGGTTTCTCAACCATTCCTTAACTTCAAACTCCCATATCTCGCGAACGGATTGACGAACTCGAGAAATTCCTGTTGCATCTGAGAGTAGAAACTCGCCCGATTCCAACGGTATGTGTATTTTTCCCCTAGGCCTTTGTAGTTATTGGTTTCGAGTATCAGACCAGCGAAAATTTTGATGGTTTCTCAACCATTCCTTAACTTCACACTCCCATATCTCGCGAACGGATTGACGAACTCGAGAATTTCCTATTGCATCTGAAAGCAGAAACTCGCCCGATTACAACGGTGTGTGTACTTTTCCCCTAGGCCATTCCAGTTGTTGGTTTCGAGTATCAGACCAGCGAAAATTTTGATGATTTCTCAACCATTCCTTAACTTCAAACTCCCATATCTCGCGAACGCATTGACGAACTCGTGAAATTCCTGTTGTATCTGGAAGTAGAAACTCGCTCGATTACAATGGTATGTGTCTTTTTCCCCTAGATATTTGTAGTTATTGGTTTCGAGTATCAGACTTGAGAAAATTTTGATGGTTTCTCAACCATTCCTTAACTTCAAACTCCCATATCTCGCCAACGGATTGACGAACTCGAGAAATTCCTGTTGCACCTGAATGTAGAAACTCGCCCGATTCCAACGGTATGTGTATTTTTCCCCTAGGCCATTGTAGTTATTGGTTTCGAGTATCCGACTTGCGAAAATTTTGATGGTTTCTCAACCATTCCTTAACTTCAGACCCCCATTTCTCGCGAACGGATTGACGAACTCGAGAAGTTCCTGTTGCACCTGAAAGTAGAAACTCGGCCGATTACAACGGTATGTGTATTTTTCCCCTAGGCCATTGAAGTTATTGGTTTCGAGTATCAGACTTGCGAAAATTTTGATGGTTTCTCAGCCATTCCTTAACTTCAGACCCCCATTTCTCGCGAACGGATTGACGAACTCGAGAAATTCCTGTTGTATCTGAAAGTAGAAACTCGTCCGATTACAATGGTGTGTGTACTTTTCCCCTAGGCCATTCCAGTTATTGGTTTCGAGTGTCAGAGCAGCGAAAATTTTGATGGTTTCTCAACCATTCCTTAAGTTCAAACTCCCATATCCCGCGAACGGATTGACGAACTCGAGAAATTCCTATTGCATCTGAAAGCAGAAACTCGTACAAATACAATGGTGTGTGCACTTTTCCCCTGGGCCATTCCAGTTATTGGTTTCGATTATCAGACCAGGCAAAATTTTGAAGGTTTCTCAACCATTCCTTAACTTCAAACTCCCATATCTCGCGAACGGATTGACGAACTCGAGAAATTCCTGTTGCATCTGAGAGTAGAAACTCGCCCGATTACAACGGTATGTGTATTTTTCCCCTAGGCCTTTGTAGTTATTGGTTTCGAGTATCAGACCAGCGAAAATTTTGATGGTTTCTCAACCATTCCTTAACTTCACACTCCCATATCTCGCGAACGGATTGACGAACTCGAGAATTTCCTATTGCATCTGAAAGCAGAAACTCGCCCGATTACAACGGTGTGTGTACTTTTCCCCTAGGCCATTCCAGTTGTTGGTTTCGAGTATCAGACCAGCGAAAATTTTGATGATTTCTCAACCATTCCTTAACTTCAAACTCCCATATCTCGCGAACGCATTGACGAACTCGTGAAATTCCTGTTGTATCTGGAAGTAGAAACTCGCTCGATTACAATGGTATGTGTCTTTTTCCCCTAGATATTTGTAGTTATTGGTTTCGAGTATCAGACTTGAGAAAATTTTGATGGTTTCTCAACCATTCCTTAACTTCAAACTCCCATATCTCGCGAACGGATTGACGAACTCGAGAAATTCCTGTTGCATCTGAGAGTAGAAACTCGCCCGATTCCAACGGTATGTGTATTTTTCCCCTAGGCCTTTGTAGTTATTGGTTTCGAGTATCAGACCAGCGAAAATTTTGATGGTTTCTCAACCATTCCTTAACTTCACACTCCCATATCTCGCGAACGGATTGACGAACTCGAGAATTTCCTATTGCATCTGAAAGCAGAAACTCGCCCGATTACAACGGTGTGTGTACTTTTCCCCTAGGCCATTCCAGTTGTTGGTTTCGAGTATCAGACCAGCGAAAATTTTGATGATTTCTCAACCATTCCTTAACTTCAAACTCCCATATCTCGCGAACGCATTGACGAACTCGTGAAATTCCTGTTGTATCTGGAAGTAGAAACTCGCTCGATTACAATGGTATGTGTCTTTTTCCCCTAGATATTTGTAGTTATTGGTTTCGAGTATCAGACCAACGAAAATTTTGGAGGTTTCTCAACCATTCCTTAACTTCAAACTCCCTAATCTTGCGAACGGATTGACGAACTCGAGAAATTCCTGTTGCACCTGAAAGTGGAAACTCGCCCGATTACAAAGGTATGTGCATTTTTCCCCTAGGCCATTGTAGTTATTGGTTTCGAGTATCAGACTTGCGAAAATTTTGATGGTTTCTTAACCATTCCTTAACTTCAAACCCCCATTTCTCGCGAACGGATTGACGAACTCGAGAAATTCCTGTTGTATCTGAAAGTAGAAACACGCCCGATTACAATCGTGTGTGTACTTTTCCCCTAGGGCATTCCAGTTATTGGTTTCGAGTATCAGACTTGCGAAAATTTTGATGGTTTCTCAACCATTCCTTAACTTCACACTCCCGTATCTCCCGAGCGGATTGCCGAACTCGAGAATTTCCTATTGCATCGGAAAGCAGAAGCTCGCCCGATTACAATGGTGAGTGTACTTTTCCCCTTGGCCATTCCAGTTATTGGTTTCGAGTATCACACCAGCGAAAATTTTGATGGTTTCTCAACCATTCCTTAACTTCAAACTTCCATATCTCGCGAACGGATTGACGAACTCGAGAATTTCCTATTGCATCTGAAAGCAGAAACTCGCCCGATTACAACGAAATGTGTATTTTGGCCCTAGGCCATTGTAGTTATTGGTTTCGAGTATCAGACTTGCGAAAATTTTGATGGTTTCGCAACCATTCCTTAACTTCAAGCTCCCATATCTCGCGAACGGATTGACGAACTCGAGAATTTCCTATTACATCTGATAGCAGAAACTCGCCCGATTACAAAGGTATGTGCATTTTTCCCCTATGCCTTTGTAGTTATTGGTTTCGAGTATCAGACTTGCGAAAATTTTGATGGTTTCTCAACCATTCCTTAACTTCACACTCCCGTATCTCGCGAACGGATTGCCGAACTCGAGAATTTCCTATTGCATCGGAAAGCAGAAGCTCGCCCGATTACAATGGTGAGTGTACTTTTCCCCTTTGCCATTCCAGTTATTGGTTTCGAGTATCACACCAGCGAAAATTTTGATGGTTTCTCAACCATTCCTTAACTTCAAACTTACATATCTCGCGAACGGATTGACGAACTCGAGAAATTCCTGTTGCATCTGAATGCGGAATCTCGCCCGATTACAAAGGTACTTGTATTTTTCCCCTAGGCCTTTGTAGTTATTGGTTTCGAGTATCAGACTAGCGAAAATTTTGATGGTTTCTCAACCATTCCTTAACTTCAAACTCCCTAATCTCGCGAACGGATTGACGAACTCGAGAAATTCCTGTTGCATCTGAAAGTAGAAGTTCGCCCGATTACAATGGTGTATGTACTTTTCCCCTAGGCCATTCCAGTTATTGGTTTCGAGTATCAGACCAACGAAAATTTTGGAGGTTTCACAACCATTCCTTAACTTCAAACTGCCATATCTCGCGAACGGATTGACGAACTCGAGAAATTCCTGTTGCATCTGAATGTGGAATCTCGCCCGATTACAACGGTACGTGTATTTTTGACCTAGGCCATTCCAGTTATTGGTTTCGAGTAACAGACCAGCGAAAGTCTTGAAGGTTTCCCTACCATTCCTTAACTTCAAACTCCCATATCTCGCGAACGGAATGACGAACTCGAGGAAATCCTGTTGCATCTGAAAGTGGAAAATCGCCCGATTACAAAGTTATGTGCATTTTTGCCCTAGGCCATAGTAGTTATTGGTTTCGGGTAACAGACTTGCGAAAATTTTGATGGTTTCTCAAGCATTCCTTAACTTCAAACTACCATATCTAGCGAACGGAATGACGAACTCGAGAAATTCCTGTTGCATCTGAAAGTAGAAGTTCGCCCGATTACAACGGTACGTGTATTTTTGACCTAGGCCATTCCAGTTATTGGTTTCGAGTAACAGACCAGCGAAAGTTTTGAAGGTTTCCCTACCATTCCTTAACTTCAAACTCCCATATCTCGCGAACGGAATGACGAACTCGAGGAAATCCTGTTGCATCTGAAAGTGGAAAATCGCCCGATTACAAAGTTATGTGCATTTTTGCCCTAGGCCATAGTAGTTATTGGTTTCGGGTAACAGACTTGCGAAAATTTTGATGGTTTCTCAACCATTCCTTAACTTCAAACTACCATATCTGGCGAACGGATTGACGAACTCGAGAATTTCCTATTGCATCTGAAAGCAGAAACACGCCCGATTACAACGGTACGTGTATTTTTGACCTAGGCCATTGTAGTTATTGGTTTCGAGTATCAGACCAGCGAAAATTTTGAAGGTTTTCCTACCATTCCTTAACTTCAAACTCCCATATCTCGCGAACGGATTGACGAACTCGAGAAATTCCTGTTGTATCTGAAAGTAGAAACACTCCCGATTGCAATGGTGTGTGTACTTCTCCCCTAGGCCATTCCAGTTATTGGTTTCGAGTATCGGACTTGCGAAAATTTTTATGGTTTCTCAACCATTCCTTAACTTCACACTCCCGTATCTCGCGAACGGATTGCCGAACTCGAGAATTTCCTATTGCATCTGAAAGCAGAAACTCGCCCGATTACAACGGTATGTGTATTTTTGCCCTAGGCCATTGTAGTTATTGGTTTCGAGTATCAGAATTGCGAAGATTTTGATGGTTTCTCAACCATTCCTTAACTTCAAACTCCCAAATCTCGCGAACTGATGACGAACTCGAGAAATTCCTGTTGCATCTGAAAGTAGAAACTCGCACGATTACAATGGTGTGTGTACTTTTCCCCTAGGCCATACCAGGTATTGGTTTCGAGTATCAGACTTGCGAAAATTTTGATGGTTTCTCAACCATTCCTTAACTTCAAACTACCATATCTGGCGAACGGATTGACGAACTCGAGAATTTCCTATTGCATCTGAAAACAGAAACACGCCCGATTACAACGGTACGTGTATTTTTGACCTAGGCCATTCCAGTTATTGGTTTCGAGTAACAGACCAGCGAAAGTTTTGAAGGTTTCCCTACCATTCCTTAACTTCAAACTCCCATATCTCGCGAACGGATTGACGAACTCGAGAAATTCCTGTTGCATCTGAATGTGGAATCTCGCCCGATTACAAAGGTATGTGCATTTTTCCCCTATGCCTTTGTAGTTATTGGTTTCGAGTATCAGACTTGCGAAGATTTTGATGGTTCCTCAACCATTCCTTAACTTCAAAGTCACAAATCTCGCGAACTGAATGTCGAACTCGTGAAATTCCTGTTGCATCTGAAAGTAGATACTCGCACGATTACAATGGTGTGTGTACTTTTCCCCTAGGCCATACCAGTTATTGGTTTCGAGTATCAGACTTGCGAAAATTTTGATGGTGTCTCAACCATTCCTTAAATTCAAACTACCATATCTGGCGAACGGATTGACGAACTCGAGAATTTCCTATTACATCTGAAAGCAGAAACACGCCGGATTACAACGGTACGTGTATTTTTGACCTAGGCCATTCCAGTTATTGGTTTCGAGTATCAGACCAGCGAAAATTTTGAAGGTTTCCCTATCATTCCTTAACTTCAAACTCCCATATCTCGCGAACGGAATGACGAACTCGAGGAATTCCTGTTGCATCTGAAAGTGGAAACTCGCCCGATTACAAAGTTATGTGCATTTTTGCCCTAGGCCATAGTAGTTATTGGTTTCGGGTATCAGACTTGCGAAAATTTTGATGGTTTCTCAAGCATTCCTTAACTTCAAACTCCCATATCTCGCGAACGGATTGACGAACTCGAGAAATTCCTATTGCATCTGAAAGCAGAAACTCGCCCGAATACAATGGCGTGTGTACTATTCCCCGAGGCCAATCCAGTTATTGGTTTCTAGTATCAGACCAGCGAAAATTTTGAAGGTTTCCCTACCATTCCTAAACTTCAAACTCCCTAATCTCGCGAACGGATTGACGAACTCGCGAAATTCCTGTTGCATCTGAAAGTAGAAACTCGCACGATTACAATGGTGTGTGTACTTTTCCCCTAGGCCATACCAGGTATTGGTTTCGAGTATCAGACTTGCGAAGATTTTGATGGTTCCTCAACCATTCCTTAACTTCAAACTCCCAAATCTCGCGAACTGAATGACGAACTCGAGAAATTCCTGTTGCATCTGAAAGTAGAAACTCGCACGATTACAATGGTATGTGTCTTTTTCCCCTAGATATTTGTAGTTATTGGTTTCGAGTATCAGACTTGAGAAAATTTTGATGGTTTCTCAACCATTCCTTAACTTCAAACTCCCATATCTCGCCAACGGATTGACGAACTCGAGAAATTCCTGTTGCACCTGAATGTAGAAACTCGCCCGATTCCAACGGTATGTGTATTTTTCCCCTAGGCCATTGTAGTTATTGGTTTCGAGTATCCGACTTGCGAAAATTTTGATGGTTTCTCAACCATTCCTTAACTTCAGACCCCCATTTCTCGCGAACGGATTGACGAACTCGAGAAGTTCCTGTTGTATCTGAAAGTAGAAACACGCCCGATTACAATCGTGTGTGTACTTTTCCCCTAGGGCATTCCAGTTATTGGTTTCGAGTATCAGACTTGCGAAAATTTTGATGGTTTCTCAACCATTCCTTAACTTCACACTCCCGTATCTCGCGAACGGATTTCCGAACTCGAGAATTTCCTATTGCATCGGAAAGCAGAAGCTCGCCCGATTACAATGGTGAGTGTACTTTTCCCCTTTGCCATTCCAGTTATTGGTTTCGAGTATCACACCAGCGAAAATTTTGATGGTTTCTCAACCATTCCTTAACTTCAAACTTACATATCTCGCGAACGGATTGACGAACTCGAGAATTTCCTATTGCATCTGAAAGCAGAAACTCGCCCGATTACAACGGTATGTGTATTTTTGCCCTAGGCCATTGTAGCTATTGGTTTCGAGTATCAGACTTGCGAAATTTTTGATGGTTTCTCAACCATTCCTTAATTTCAAGCTCCCATATCTCGCGGACGGATTGACGAACTGGAGAATTTCCTATTGCATCTGAAAGCAGAAACTCGCCCGATTACAACGGTATGTGTATTTTTCCCCTAGGCCTTTGTAGTTATTGGTTTCGAGTATCAGACTAGCGAAAATTTTGATGGTTTCTCAACCATTCCTTAACTTCAAACTCCCTAATCTCGCGAACGGATTGACGAACTCGAGAAATTCTTGTTGCATCTGTAAGTGGAAACTCGCCCGATTACAAAGGTATGTGCATTTTTCCCCTAGGCCGTTGTAGTTATTGGTTTCGAGTATCAGACTTGCGAAAATTTTGATGGTTTCTCAACCATTCCTTAACTTCAAACCCCCATTTCTCGCGAACGGATTGACGAATTCGAGAATTTCCTATTGCATCTGAAAGCAGAAACTCGCCCGATTACAAAGGTATGTGCATTTTTCCCCTAGGCCTTTGTAGTTATTGGTGTCGAGTATCAGACTTGCGAAAGTTTTGATGGTTTCTCAACTATTCCTTAACTTCAAACTGCCATATCTCGCGAACGGATTGACGAACTCGAGAAATTTCTGTTGCATCTGAATGTGGAATCTCGCCCGATTACAAAGGTATGTGCCTTTTTCCCCTATGCCTTTGTAGTTATTGGTTTCGAGTATCAGACTTGCGAAGATTTTGATGGTTCCTCAACCATTCCTTAACTTCAAACTCCCAAACTTCGCGAACTGAATGACGAACTCGAGAAATTCCTGTTGCATCTGAAAGTAGAAACTCGCACGATTACAATGGTGTGTGTACTTTTCCCCTAGGCCATACCAGTTATTGGTTTCGAGTATCAGACTTGCGAAAATTTTGATGGTTTCTCAACCATTCCTTAATTTCAAACTACCATATCTGGCGAACAGATTGACGAACTCTAGAATTTCCTATTGCATCTGAAAGCAGAAACACGCCCGATTACAACGGTACGTGTATTTTTGACCTAGGACATTCCAGTTATTGGTTTCGAGTATCAGACCAGCGAAAATTTTGAAGGTTTCCCTACCATTCCTTAACTTCAAACTCCCATATCTCGCGAACTGAATGTCGAACTCGTGAAATTCCTGTTGCATCTGAAAGTAGATACTCGCACGATTACAATGGTGTGTGTACTTTTCCCCTAGGCCATACCAGTTATTGGTTTCGAGTATCAGACTTGCGAAAATTTTGATGGTGTCTCAACCATTCCTTAAATTCAAACTACCATATCTGGCGAACGGATTGACGAACTCGAGAATTTCCTATTACATCTGAAAGCAGAAACACGCCGGATTACAACGGTACGTGTATTTTTGACCTAGGCCATTCCAGTTATTGGTTTCGAGTATCAGACCAGCGAAAATTTTGAAGGTTTCCCTATCATTCCTTAACTTCAAACTCCCATATCTCGCGAACGGAATGACGAACTCGAGGAATTCCTGTTGCATCTGAAAGTGGAAACTCGCCCGATTACAAAGTTATGTGCATTTTTGCCCTAGGCCATAGTAGTTATTGGTTTCGGGTATCAGACTTGCGAAAATTTTGATGGTTTCTCAAGCATTCCTTAACTTCAAACTCCCATATCTCGCGAACGGATTGACGAACTCGAGAAATTCCTATTGCATCTGAAAGCAGAAACTCGCCCGAATACAATGGCGTGTGTACTATTCCCCGAGGCCAATCCAGTTATTGGTTTCTAGTATCAGACCAGCGAAAATTTTGAAGGTTTCCCTACCATTCCTAAACTTCAAACTCCCTAATCTCGCGAACGGATTGACGAACTCGCGAAATTCCTGTTGCATCTGAAAGTAGAAACTCGCACGATTACAATGGTGTGTGTACTTTTCCCCTAGGCCATACCAGGTATTGGTTTCGAGTATCAGACTTGCGAAGATTTTGATGGTTCCTCAACCATTCCTTAACTTCAAACTCCCAAATCTCGCGAACTGAATGACGAACTCGAGAAATTCCTGTTGCATCTGAAAGTAGAAACTCGCACGATTACAATGGTATGTGTCTTTTTCCCCTAGATATTTGTAGTTATTGGTTTCGAGTATCAGACTTGAGAAAATTTTGATGGTTTCTCAACCATTCCTTAACTTCAAACTCCCATATCTCGCCAACGGATTGACGAACTCGAGAAATTCCTGTTGCACCTGAATGTAGAAACTCGCCCGATTCCAACGGTATGTGTATTTTTCCCCTAGGCCATTGTAGTTATTGGTTTCGAGTATCCGACTTGCGAAAATTTTGATGGTTTCTCAACCATTCCTTAACTTCAGACCCCCATTTCTCGCGAACGGATTGACGAACTCGAGAAGTTCCTGTTGTATCTGAAAGTAGAAACACGCCCGATTACAATCGTGTGTGTACTTTTCCCCTAGGGCATTCCAGTTATTGGTTTCGAGTATCAGACTTGCGAAAATTTTGATGGTTTCTCAACCATTCCTTAACTTCACACTCCCGTATCTCGCGAACGGATTTCCGAACTCGAGAATTTCCTATTGCATCGGAAAGCAGAAGCTCGCCCGATTACAATGGTGAGTGTACTTTTCCCCTTTGCCATTCCAGTTATTGGTTTCGAGTATCACACCAGCGAAAATTTTGATGGTTTCTCAACCATTCCTTAACTTCAAACTTACATATCTCGCGAACGGATTGACGAACTCGAGAATTTCCTATTGCATCTGAAAGCAGAAACTCGCCCGATTACAACGGTATGTGTATTTTTGCCCTAGGCCATTGTAGCTATTGGTTTCGAGTATCAGACTTGCGAAATTTTTGATGGTTTCTCAACCATTCCTTAATTTCAAGCTCCCATATCTCGCGGACGGATTGACGAACTGGAGAATTTCCTATTGCATCTGAAAGCAGAAACTCGCCCGATTACAACGGTATGTGTATTTTTCCCCTAGGCCTTTGTAGTTATTGGTTTCGAGTATCAGACTAGCGAAAATTTTGATGGTTTCTCAACCATTCCTTAACTTCAAACTCCCTAATCTCGCGAACGGATTGACGAACTCGAGAAATTCTTGTTGCATCTGTAAGTGGAAACTCGCCCGATTACAAAGGTATGTGCATTTTTCCCCTAGGCCGTTGTAGTTATTGGTTTCGAGTATCAGACTTGCGAAAATTTTGATGGTTTCTCAACCATTCCTTAACTTCAAACCCCCATTTCTCGCGAACGGATTGACGAATTCGAGAATTTCCTATTGCATCTGAAAGCAGAAACTCGCCCGATTACAAAGGTATGTGCATTTTTCCCCTAGGCCTTTGTAGTTATTGGTGTCGAGTATCAGACTTGCGAAAGTTTTGATGGTTTCTCAACTATTCCTTAACTTCAAACTGCCATATCTCGCGAACGGATTGACTAACTCGAGAAATTTCTGTTGCATCTGAATGTGGAATCTCGCCCAATTACAAAGGTATGTGCCTTTTTCCCCTATGCCTTTGTAGTTATTGGTTTCGAGTATCAGACTTGCGAAGATTTTGATGGTTCCTCAACCATTCCTTAACTTCAAACTCCCAAACTTCGCGAACTGAATGACGAACTCGAGAAATTCCTGTTGCATCTGAAAGTAGAAACTCGCACGATTACAATGGTGTGTGTACTTTTCCCCTAGGCCATACCAGTTATTGGTTTCGAGTATCAGACTTGCGAAAATTTTGATGGTTTCTCAACCATTCCTTAATTTCAAACTACCATATCTGGCGAACAGATTGACGAACTCGAGAATTTCCTATTGCATCTGAAAGCAGAAACACGCCCGATTACAACGGTACGTGTATTTTTGACCTAGGACATTCCAGTTATTGGTTTCGAGTATCAGACCAGCGAAAATTTTGAAGGTTTCCCTACCATTCCTTAACTTCAAACTCCCATATCTCGCGAACGGAATGACGAACGCGAGGAATTCCTGTTGCATCTGAAAGTGGAAACTCGCCCGATTACAAAGTTATGTGCATTTTTGCCCTAGGCCATAGTAGTTATTGGTTTCGGGTATCAGACTTGCGAAAATTTTGATGGTTTCTCAAGCATTCCTTAACTTCAAACTCCCTTGTCTAGCGAACGGAATGACGAACTAGAGAAATTCCTGTTGCATCTGAAAGTGGAAACTCGCCCGATTACAAAGGTATGTGCAATTTTTCCCCTATGCCTTTGTAGTTATTGGTTTCGAGTATCAGACTTGCGAAAATTTTGATGGTTTCTCAACCATTCCTTAACTTCAAACTCCCAAATCTCGCGAACTGAATGACGACCTCGAGAAATTCCTGTTGCATCTGAAAGTAGAAGTTCGCCCGATTACAATGGTGTATGTACTTTTCCCCTAGGCCATTCCAGTTATTGGTTTCGAGTATCAGACCAACGAAAATTTTGGAGGTTTCTCAACCATTCCTTAACTTCAAAATCCCATATCTCGCGAACGGAATGACGAACTCGAGAAATTCCTGTTGCATCTGAAAGTGGAAAGTCGCCCGATTACAAAGGTATGTGCATTTTTCCCCTAGGCCTTTGTAGTTATTGGTTTCGAGTATCAGACTTGCGTAAGTTTTGATGATTTCTCAACCATTCCTTAACTTCAAACTGCCATATCTCGCGAACGGATTGACGAACTCGAGAAATTCCTGTTGTATCTGAAAGTAGAGACTCGCCCGATTACAATGGTGTGTGTACTTTTCCCCTAGGCCATTCCAGTTATTGGTTTCGAGTATCGGATTTGCGAAAATTTTGATGGTTTCTCAACCATTCCTTAACTTCACACTCCCGTATCTCGCGAACGGATTGCCGAACTCGAGAATTTCCTATTGCATTTGAAAGTGGAAACTCGCCCGATTACAAAGTTATGTGCATTTTTGCCCTAGGCCATAGTAGTTATTGGTTTCGGGTAACAGACTTGCGAAAATTTTGATGGTTTCTCAAGCATTCCTTAACTTCAAACTACCATATCTAGCGAACGGAATGACGAACTCGAGAAATTCCTGTTGCATCTGAAAGTAGAAGTTCGCCCGATTACAATGGTGTATGTACTTTTCCCCTAGGCCATTCCAGTTATTGGTTTCGAGTATCAGTCCAACGAAAATTTTGGAGGTTTCTCAACCATTCCTTAACTTCAAACTCCCTAATCTTGCGAACGGATTGACGAACTCGAGAAATTCCTGTTGCACCTGAAAGTGGAAACTCGCCCGATTACAAAGGTATGTGCATTTTTCCCCTAGGCCATTGTAGTTATTGGTTTCGAGTATCAGACTTGCGAAAATTTTGATGGTTTCTTAACCATTCCTTAACTTCAAACCCCCATTTCTCGCGAACGGATTGACGAACTCGAGAAATTCCTGTTGTATCTGAAAGTAGAAACACGCCCGATTACAATCGTGTGTGTACTTTTCCCCTAGGGCATTCCAGTTATTGGTTTCGAGTATCAGACTTGCGAAAATTTTGATGGTTTCTCAACCATTCCTTAACTTCACACTCCCGTATCTCCCGAGCGGATTGCCGAACTCGAGAATTTCCTATTGCATCGGAAAGCAGAAGCTCGCCCGATTACAATGGTGAGTGTACTTTTCCCCTTGGCCATTCCAGTTATTGGTTTCGAGTATCACACCAGCGAAAATTTTGATGGTTTCTCAACCATTCCTTAACTTCAAACTTCCATATCTCGCGAACGGATTGACGAACTCGAGAATTTCCTATTGCATCTGAAAGCAGAAACTCGCCCGATTACAACGAAATGTGTATTTTGGCCCTAGGCCATTGTAGTTATTGGTTTCGAGTATCAGACTTGCGAAAATTTTGATGGTTTCGCAACCATTCCTTAACTTCAAGCTCCCATATCTCGCGAACGGATTGACGAACTCGAGAATTTCCTATTACATCTGATAGCAGAAACTCGCCCGATTACAAAGGTATGTGCATTTTTCCCCTATGCCTTTGTAGTTATTGGTTTCGAGTATCAGACTTGCGAAAATTTTGATGGTTTCTCAACCATTCCTTAACTTCACACTCCCGTATCTCGCGAACGGATTGCCGAACTCGAGAATTTCCTATTGCATCGGAAAGCAGAAGCTCGCCCGATTACAATGGTGAGTGTACTTTTCCCCTTTGCCATTCCAGTTATTGGTTTCGAGTATCACACCAGCGAAAATTTTGATGGTTTCTCAACCATTCCTTAACTTCAAACTTACATATCTCGCGAACGGATTGACGAACTCGAGAAATTCCTGTTGCATCTGAATGCGGAATCTCGCCCGATTACAAAGGTACGTGTATTTTTCCCCTAGGCCTTTGTAGTTATTGGTTTCGAGTATCAGACTAGCGAAAATTTTGATGGTTTCTCAACCATTCCTTAACTTCAAACTCCCTAATCTCGCGAACGGATTGACGAACTCGAGAAATTCCTGTTGCATCTGAAAGTAGAAGTTCGCCCGATTACAATGGTGTATGTACTTTTCCCCTAGGCCATTCCAGTTATTGGTTTCGAGTATCAGACCAACGAAAATTTTGGAGGTTTCACAACCATTCCTTAACTTCAAACTGCCATATCTCGCGAACGGATTGACGAACTCGAGAAATTCCTGTTGCATCTGAATGTGGAATCTCGCCCGATTACAACGGTACGTGTATTTTTGACCTAGGCCATTCCAGTTATTGGTTTCGAGTAACAGACCAGCGAAAGTCTTGAAGGTTTCCCTACCATTCCTTAACTTCAAACTCCCATATCTCGCGAACGGAATGACGAACTCGAGGAAATCCTGTTGCATCTGAAAGTGGAAAATCGCCCGATTACAAAGTTATGTGCATTTTTGCCCTAGGCCATAGTAGTTATTGGTTTCGGGTAACAGACTTGCGAAAATTTTGATGGTTTCTCAAGCATTCCTTAACTTCAAGCTACCATATCTAGCGAACGGAATGACGAACTCGAGAAATTCCTGTTGCATCTGAAAGTAGAAGTTCGCCCGATTACAATGGTGTATGTACTTTTCCCCTAGGCCATTCCAGTTATTGGTTTCGAGTATCAGACCAACGAAAATTTTGGAGGTTTCACAACCCTTCCTTAACTTCAAACTGCCATATCTCGCGAACGGATTGACGAACTCGATAAATTCCTGTTGCATCTGAATGTGGAATCTCGCCCGATTACAACGGTACGTGTATTTTTGACCTAGGCCATTCCAGTTATTGGTTTCGAGTAACAGACCAGCGAAAGTTTTGAAGGTTTCCCTACCATTCCTTAACTTCAAACTCCCATATCTCGCGAACGGAATGACGAACTCGAGGAAATCCTGTTGCATCTGAAAGTGGAAAATCGCCCGATTACAAAGTTATGTGCATTTTTGCCCTAGGCCATAGTAGTTATTGGTTTCGGGTAACAGACTTGCGAAAATTTTGATGGTTTCTCAACCATTCCTTAACTTCAAACTACCATATCTGGCGAACGGATTGACGAACTCGAGAATTTCCTATTGCATCTGAAAGCAGAAACTCGCCCGATTACAACGGTATGTGTATTTTTGCCCTAGGCCATTGTAGTTATTGGTTTCGAGTATCGGACTTGCGAAAATTTTTATGGTTTCTCAACCATTCCTTAACTTCACACTCCCGTATCTCGCGAACGGATTGCCGAACTCGAGAATTTCCTATTGCATCTGAAAGCAGAAACTCGCCCGATTACAACGGTATGTGTATTTTTGCCCTAGGCCATTGTAGTTATTGGTTTCGTGTATCAGAATTGCGAAGATTTTGATGGTTTCTCAACCATTCCTTAACTTCAAACTCCCAAATCTCGCGAACTGATGACGAACTCGAGAAATTCCTGTTGCATCTGAAAGTAGAAACTCGCACGATTACAATGGTGTGTGTACTTTTCCCCTAGGCCATACCAGGTATTGGTTTCGAGTATCAGACTTGCGAAAATTTTGATGGTTTCTCAACCATTCCTTAACTTCAAACTACCATATCTGGCGAACGGATTGACGAACTCGAGAATTTCCTATTGCATCTGAAAGCAGAAACACGCCCGATTACAACGGTACGTGTATTTTTGACCTAGGCCATTCCAGTTATTGGTTTCGAGTAACAGACCAGCGAAAGTTTTGAAGGTTTCCCTACCATTCCTTAACTTCAAACTCCCATATCTCGCGAACGGATTGACGAACTCGAGAAATTCCTGTTGCATCTGAATGTGGAATCCCGCCCGATTACAAAGGTATGTGCATTTTTCCCCTATGCCTTTGTAGTTATTGGTTTCGAGTATCAGACTTGCGAAGATTTTGATGGTTCCTCAACCATTCCTTAACTTCAAAGTCACAAATCTCGCGAACTGAATGTCGAACTCGTGAAATTCCTGTTGCATCTGAAAGTAGATACTCGCACGATTACAATGGTGTGTGTACTTTTCCCCTAGGCCATTCCAGTTATTGGTTTCGAGTATCGGATTTGCGAAAATTTTGATGGTTTCTCAACCATTCCTTAACTTCACACTCCCGTATCTCGCGAACGGATTGCCGAACTCGAGAATTTCCTATTGCATTTGAAAGTGGAAACTCGCCCGATTACAAAGTTATGTGCATTTTTGCCCTAGGCCATAGTAGTTATTGGTTTCGGGTAACAGACTTGCGAAAATTTTGATGGTTTCTCAAGCATTCCTTAACTTCAAACTACCATATCTAGCGAACGGAATGACGAACTCGAGAAATTCCTGTTGCATCTGAAAGTAGAAGTTCGCCCGATTACAATGGTGTATGTACTTTTCCCCTAGGCCATTCCAGTTATTGGTTTCGAGTATCAGTCCAACGAAAATTTTGGAGGTTTCTCAACCATTCCTTAACTTCAAACTCCCTAATCTTGCGAACGGATTGACGAACTCGAGAAATTCCTGTTGCACCTGAAAGTGGAAACTCGCCCGATTACAAAGGTATGTGCATTTTTCCCCTAGGCCATTGTAGTTATTGGTTTCGAGTATCAGACTTGCGAAAATTTTGATGGTTTCTTAACCATTCCTTAACTTCAAACCCCCATTTCTCGCGAACGGATTGACGAACTCGAGAAATTCCTGTTGTATCTGAAAGTAGAAACACGCCCGATTACAATCGTGTGTGTACTTTTCCCCTAGGGCATTCCAGTTATTGGTTTCGAGTATCAGACTTGCGAAAATTTTGATGGTTTCTCAACCATTCCTTAACTTCACACTCCCGTATCTCCCGAGCGGATTGCCGAACTCGAGAATTTCCTATTGCATCGGAAAGCAGAAGCTCGCCCGATTACAATGGTGAGTGTACTTTTCCCCTTGGCCATTCCAGTTATTGGTTTCGAGTATCACACCAGCGAAAATTTTGATGGTTTCTCAACCATTCCTTAACTTCAAACTTCCATATCTCGCGAACGGATTGACGAACTCGAGAATTTCCTATTGCATCTGAAAGCAGAAACTCGCCCGATTACAACGAAATGTGTATTTTGGCCCTAGGCCATTGTAGTTATTGGTTTCGAGTATCAGACTTGCGAAAATTTTGATGGTTTCGCAACCATTCCTTAACTTCAAGCTCCCATATCTCGCGAACGGATTGACGAACTCGAGAATTTCCTATTACATCTGATAGCAGAAACTCGCCCGATTACAAAGGTATGTGCATTTTTCCCCTATGCCTTTGTAGTTATTGGTTTCGAGTATCAGACTTGCGAAAATTTTGATGGTTTCTCAACCATTCCTTAACTTCACACTCCCGTATCTCGCGAACGGATTGCCGAACTCGAGAATTTCCTATTGCATCGGAAAGCAGAAGCTCGCCCGATTACAATGGTGAGTGTACTTTTCCCCTTTGCCATTCCAGTTATTGGTTTCGAGTATCACACCAGCGAAAATTTTGATGGTTTCTCAACCATTCCTTAACTTCAAACTTACATATCTCGCGAACGGATTGACGAACTCGAGAAATTCCTGTTGCATCTGAATGCGGAATCTCGCCCGATTACAAAGGTACGTGTATTTTTCCCCTAGGCCTTTGTAGTTATTGGTTTCGAGTATCAGACTAGCGAAAATTTTGATGGTTTCTCAACCATTCCTTAACTTCAAACTCCCTAATCTCGCGAACGGATTGACGAACTCGAGAAATTCCTGTTGCATCTGAAAGTAGAAGTTCGCCCGATTACAATGGTGTATGTACTTTTCCCCTAGGCCATTCCAGTTATTGGTTTCGAGTATCAGACCAACGAAAATTTTGGAGGTTTCACAACCATTCCTTAACTTCAAACTGCCATATCTCGCGAACGGATTGACGAACTCGAGAAATTCCTGTTGCATCTGAATGTGGAATCTCGCCCGATTACAACGGTACGTGTATTTTTGACCTAGGCCATTCCAGTTATTGGTTTCGAGTAACAGACCAGCGAAAGTCTTGAAGGTTTCCCTACCATTCCTTAACTTCAAACTCCCATATCTCGCGAACGGAATGACGAACTCGAGGAAATCCTGTTGCATCTGAAAGTGGAAAATCGCCCGATTACAAAGTTATGTGCATTTTTGCCCTAGGCCATAGTAGTTATTGGTTTCGGGTAACAGACTTGCGAAAATTTTGATGGTTTCTCAAGCATTCCTTAACTTCAAGCTACCATATCTAGCGAACGGAATGACGAACTCGAGAAATTCCTGTTGCATCTGAAAGTAGAAGTTCGCCCGATTACAATGGTGTATGTACTTTTCCCCTAGGCCATTCCAGTTATTGGTTTCGAGTATCAGACCAACGAAAATTTTGGAGGTTTCACAACCCTTCCTTAACTTCAAACTGCCATATCTCGCGAACGGATTGACGAACTCGATAAATTCCTGTTGCATCTGAATGTGGAATCTCGCCCGATTACAACGGTACGTGTATTTTTGACCTAGGCCATTCCAGTTATTGGTTTCGAGTAACAGACCAGCGAAAGTTTTGAAGGTTTCCCTACCATTCCTTAACTTCAAACTCCCATATCTCGCGAACGGAATGACGAACTCGAGGAAATCCTGTTGCATCTGAAAGTGGAAAATCGCCCGATTACAAAGTTATGTGCATTTTTGCCCTAGGCCATAGTAGTTATTGGTTTCGGGTAACAGACTTGCGAAAATTTTGATGGTTTCTCAACCATTCCTTAACTTCAAACTACCATATCTGGCGAACGGATTGACGAACTCGAGAATTTCCTATTGCATCTGAAAGCAGAAACACGCCCGATTACAACGGTACGTGTATTTTTGACCTAGGCCTTTGTAGTTATTGGTTTCGAGTATCAGACCAGCGAAAATTTTGAAGGTTTTCCTACCATTCCTTAACTTCAAACTCCCATATCTCGCGAACGGATTGACGAACTCGAGAAATTCCTGTTGTATCTGAAAGTAGAAACTCTCCCGATTGCAATGGTGTGTGTACTTCTCCCCTAGGCCATTCCAGTTATTGGTTTCGAGTATCGGACTTGCGAAAATTTTTATGGTTTCTCAACCATTCCTTAACTTCAAACTACCATATCTGGCGAACGGATTGACGAACTCGAGAATTTCCTATTGCATCTGAAAGCAGAAACACGCCCGATTACAACGGTACGTGTATTTTTGACCTAGGCCATTCCAGTTATTGGTTTCGAGTAACAGACCAGCGAAAGTTTTGAAGGTTTCCCTACCATTCCTTAACTTCAAACTCCCATATCTCGCGAACGGATTGACGAACTCGAGAAATTCCTGTTGCATCTGAATGTGGAATCCCGCCCGATTACAAAGGTATGTGCATTTTTCCCCTATGCCTTTGTAGTTATTGGTTTCGAGTATCAGACTTGCGAAGATTTTGATGGTTCCTCAACCATTCCTTAACTTCAAAGTCACAAATCTCGCGAACTGAATGTCGAACTCGTGAAATTCCTGTTGCATCTGAAAGTAGATACTCGCACGATTGCAATGGTGTGTGTACTTTTCCCCTAGGCCATACCAGTTATTGGTTTCGAGTATCAGACTTGCGAAAATTTTGATGGTGTCTCAACCATTCCTTAAATTCAAACTACCATATCTGGCGAACGGATTGACGAACTCGAGAATTTCCTATTACATCTGAAAGCAGAAACACGCCGGATTACAACGGTACGTGTATTTTTGACCTAGGCCATTCCAGTTATTGGTTTCGCGTATCAGACCAGCGAAAATTTTGAAGGTTTCCCTATCATTCCTTAACTTCAAACTCCCATATCTCGCGAACGGAATGACGAACTCGAGGAATTCCTGTTGCATCTGAAAGTGGAAACTCGCCCGATTACAAAGTTATGTGCATTTTTGCCCTAGGCCATAGTAGTTATTGGTTTCGGGTATCAGACTTGCGAAAATTTTGATGGTTTCTCAAGCATTCCTTAACTTCAAACTCCCATATCTCGCGAACGGATTGACGAACTCGAGAAATTCCTATTGCATCTGAAAGCAGAAACTCGCCCGAATACAATGGCGTGTGTACTATTCCCCGAGGCCAATCCAGTTATTGGTTTCTAGTATCAGACCAGCGAAAATTTTGAAGGTTTCCCTACCATTCCTAAACTTCAAACTCCCTAATCTCGCGAACGGATTGACGAACTCGCGAAATTCCTGTTGCATCTGAAAGTAGAAACTCGCACGATTACAATGGTGTGTGTACTTTTCCCCTAGGCCATACCAGGTATTGGTTTCGAGTATCAGACTTGCGAAGATTTTGATGGTTCCTCAACCATTCCTTAACTTCAAACTCCCAAATCTCGCGAACTGAATGACGAACTCGAGAAATTCCTGTTGCATCTGAAAGTAGAAACTCGCACGATTACAATGGTGTGTGTACTTTTCTCCTAGGCCTTTGTAGTTATTGGTTTCGAGTATCAGACATGCGAAAATTTTGATGGTTTCTCAACCATTCCTTAACTTCACACTCCCATATCTCGCGAACGGATTGACGAACTCGAGAATTTCCTATTGCATCTGAAAGCAGAAACTCGCCCGATTACAATGGTGTGTGTACTTTTCCCCTAGGCCAATCCAGTTATTGGTTTCTAGTATCAGACCAGCGAAAATTTTGAAGGTTTCCCTATCATTCCTTAACTTCAAACTCCCATATCTCGCGAACGGAATGACGAACTCGAGGAATTCCTGTTGCATCTGAAAGTGGAAACTCGCCCGATTACAATGTTATGTGCATTTTTGCCCTAGGCCATAGTAGTTATTGGTTTCGGGTATCAGACTTGCGAAAATTTTGATGGTTTCTCAAGCATTCCTTAACTTCAAACTCCCATATCTCGTGAACGGAATGACGAACTCGAGAAATTCCTGTTGCATCTGAAAGTGGAAACTCGCCCGATTACAAAGGTATGTGCATTTTTCCCCTATGCCTTTGCAGTTATTGGTTTCGAGTATCAGACTTGCGAAAATTTTGATGGTTCCTCAACCATTCCTTAACTTCAAATTCCCAAATCTCGCGAACTGAATGACGAACTCGAGAAATTCCTGTTGCATCTGAAAGTAGAAACTCGCACGATTACAATGGTGTGTGTACTCTTCCCCTAGGCCATACCAGTTATTGGTTTCGAGTATCAGACTTGCGAAAATTTTGATGGTTTCTCAATCATTCCATAACTTCAAACTTCCATATCTCGCGAACGGATTGACGAACTCTCGAATTTCCTATTGCATCTGAAAGCAGAAACTCGTCCGATTACAAAGGTATGTGTATTTTTGCCCTAGGCCATAGTTGTTATTGGATTCGAGTATCAGACATGCGAAAGTTTTGATGATTTCTCAACCATTCCTTAACTTCAAACTCCCATATCTCGCGAACGGAATGACGAACTCGAGAAATTCCTGTTGCATCTGAAAGTAGAAACTCGCCCGATTACAATGGTGTGTGTGCTTTTCCCCTCTGCCACTCCAGTTATTGGTTTCGAGTATCAGACCAGCGAAAATTTTGATGGTTTCTCAACCATTCCCTAACTTCAAACGCCCATATCTCGCGAACGGATTGACGAACACGAGGAATTCCTGTTGCATCTGAAAGTAGAAACTCGCCCGATTACAATGGTTTGTGTACTTTTCCCCTAGGCCATTCCAGTTATTGGTTTCGAGTATCAGACCAGCGAAGATTTTGATGTTTTCTCAACCGTTCCTTAACTTCAAACTCCCATATCTCGCGAACGGAATGACGAACTCGAGAAATTCCTGTTGCATCTGAAAGTGGAAACTCGCCCGATTACAAAGGTATGTGCATTTTTCCCCTATGCCCTTGTAGTTATTGCTTTCGAGTATCAGACTTGCGAAAATTTTGATGGTTTCTCAACCATTCCTTAACTTCAAACTCCCATATCTCGCGAACGGAATGACGAACTCGAGAAATTCCTGTTGCATCTGAAAGTAGAAACTCGTACGATTACAATGGTGTGTGTATTTTCCCCCTAGGCAATTGTAGTTATTGGTTTCGAGGGTCAGACTTGCGAAAATTTTGATGGTTTCTCAATCATTCCTTAACTTCAAACTCCCATATCTCGCGAACGGAATGACGAACTCGAGAAATTCCTGTTGCATCTGAAAGTGGAAACTCGCCCGATTACAAAGGTATGTGCATTTTTGCCCTAGGCCATAGTAGTTATTCGTTTCTAGTATCAGAATTGCGAAAATTTTGATGGTTTCTCAACCGTTCCTTAACTTCAAACTCCCATATCTCGCGAACGGAATGACGAATTCGAGAAATTCCTGTTGCATCTGAAAGTGGAAACTCGCCCGATTACAAAGGTATGTGCATTTTTCCCCTATGCCTTTGTAGCTATTGGTTTCGAGTATCAGATTTGCGAAAATTTTGATGGTTTCTCAAGCATTCCTTAACTTCAAACTCCCATATCGCTCGAACGGATTGACGAACTCGAGAAATTCCTGTTGCATCTGAAAGCAGAAACTCGCCCGATTTCAACGGTATGTGTATTTTTCCCCTAGGCCATTGTAGTTATTGGTTTCTAGCATCAGAATTGTGAAAATTTTGATGGTTTCTCAACCATTCCTTAACTTCAAACTTCCATATCTCGCGAACGGAATGTCGAACTCGAGAAATTCCTGTTGCATCTGAAAGTGGAAACTCGCCCGATTATAGTGGTGTGTGTACTTTACCCTTAGGCCATTCCAGTTATTGGTTTCGAGTATCAGACTTGCGAAAATTTTGATGGTTTCTCAAGCATTCCTTAACTTCAAACTACCATATCTCGCGAACGGATTGACGAACTCGAGAATTCCAGTACTGCATCTGAAAGCAGAAACACGCCCGATTACAATGGTCTGTGTACTTTACCCCTAGACCATTCCAGTTATTGGTTTCGAGTATCAGACCAGCTAAGATTTTGATGGTTTCTCAACCATTCCTTAATTTCAAACTCCCATATCTCGCGAACCGATTCACGAACTCGAGAAATTCCTGTTGCATCTGAAAGCAGAAACTCGCCCGATTACAACGGTACGTGTATTTTTCCCCTAGGCCTTTGTAGTTATTGGTTTCGAGTATCAGACTTGCGATAATTTTGATGGTTTCTCAACCATTCCTTAACTTCAAACTCCCATATCTCGCGAACGGATAGACGAACTCGAGAAATTCCTGTTGCATCTGAAAGTAGAAACTCCCACAATTACAATGGTGTGTGTATTTTTCCCCTTGGCCATTGTGGTTATTGGTTTCTAGCATCAGAATTTCGAAAATATAGATGGTTTCTCAACCATTCCTTAACTTCAAACTCCCATACCTCGCGAACGGAATGTCGACCTCGAGAAATTCCTGTTGCATCTTAAAGTGGAAATTCGCCCGATTACAAAGGTATGTGAATTTTTCCCCTATGCCTTTGTAGTTATTGGTTTCGAGTATCAGATTTGCGAAAATTTTGATGGTTTCTCAACCATTCCTTAACTTCAAACTCCCATATCTCGCGAACGCATCGACGAACTCGAGAAATTCCTGTTGTATCTGAAAATAGAAACTCGCCCGATTACAATGGTGTGTGTATTTTTGTCCTAGGCCATAGTAGATATTGGTTTCGAGTATCAGACTTGCGAAAATTGTGATGGTTTCTCAACCGTTCCTTAATTTCAAACTCGCATATCTCGCGAACGGATTGACGAACTCGAGAAATTCCAGTTGCATCTTAAAGTAGAAACTCGCCCGATTACAAAGATATGTGTGTTTTTCACCTAGGCCTTTGTTGTTATTGGTTTCGAGTATCAGACTTGGGAAAATTTTGATGGTTTCTCAAGCATTCCTTAAGTTCAAACTCCCATATCTCGCGAACGGATTGAGGAACTCGAGAAATTCCTGTTGCATCTGAAAGTGGAAACTGGCCCGATTAAAAAGGTATGTGTATTTTCCCCCTAGGCCATTGTAGTTATTGGTGTCGAGTATCAGACCTGCGAAAATTTTGATAGTTTCTCAACCATTCCTTAATTTCAAACTCCCATATCTCGCGAACGGATTGACGAACTCGAGAAATTCCTGTTGCATCTGAAAGTAGAAACTCGCACGATTACAATGGTGTGTGTACTTTTCCCCTAGGCCATTCCAGTTATTCGTTTCTAGCGTCAGAATTGCGAAAATTTTGATGGTTTCTCAACCATTCCTTAACTTCAAACTCCCATATCTCGCGAACGGATTGACGAACTCGAGAAATTCCTGTTGCATCTGAGAGTAGAAACTCGCCCGATTACAAAGATATGTGCATTTTTCCCCTATGCCTTTGTAGCTATTGGTTTCGAGTATCAGATTTGCGAAAATTTTGATGGTTTCTCAAGCATTCCTTAACTTCAAACTCCCATATCGCGCGAACGGATTGACGAACTCGAGAAATTCCTGTTGCATATGAAAGCAGAAACTCGCCCGATTTCAACGGTATGTGTATTTTTCCCCTAGGCCATTGTAGTTATATGTTTCTGGCATCAGAATTGTGAAAATTTTGATGGTTTCTCAACCATTCCTTAACTTCAAACTTCCATATCTCGCGAACGGAATGTCGAACTCGAGAAATTCCAGTTGCATCTGAAAGTGGAAACTCGCCCGATTACAGTGGTGTGTGTACATTACCCCTAGGCCATTCCAGTTATTGGTTTCGAGTATCAGACTTGCGAAAATTTTGATGGTTTCTCAAGCATTCCTTAAGTTCAAACTCCCATATCTCGCGAACGGATTGACGAACTCGAGAAATTCCTGTTGCATCTGAAAGTGGAAACTGGCCCGATTAAAAAGGTATGTGTATTTTCCCCCTAGGCCATTGTAGTTATGGGTGTCGAGTATCAGACCTGCGAAAATTTTGATAGTTTCTCAACCATTCCTTAATTTCAAGCTCCCATATCTCGCGAACGGATTGACGAACTCAAGAAATTCCTGTTGCAGCTGAAAGTATAAACTCGCCCGATTACAAAGATATGTGTGTTTTCCCCCTAGGCCATTGTAGTTATTGGTGTCGAGTATCAGACCTGCGAAAATTTTGATGGTTTCTCAACCATTCCTTAAATTCAAACTCCCATATCTCGCGACCGGATTGACGAACTCGAGAAATTCCTGTTGCATCTGAAAGTAGAAACTCGCACGATTACAATGGTGTGTGTACTTTTCCCCTAGGCCATTCCAGTTATTCGTTTCTAGCGTCAGAATTGCGAAAATTTTGATGGCTTCTCAACCATTCCTTAACTTCAAACTCCCATATCTCGCGAACGGATTGACGAACTCGAGAAATTCCTGTTGCATCTGAGAGTAGAAACTCGCCCGATTACAAAGGTATGTGTGTTTTTCCCCTAGGCCTTAGTAGTTATTGGTTTCGAGTATCAGACTTGCGAAAATTTTGATAGTTTCTCAACCATACCTTAATTTCAAACTCTCATATTTCGCGAACGGATTGACGAACTCGAGAAATTCCTGTTGCATCTGAGAGCAGAAACTCGCCCGATTACAAAGATATGTGTGTTTTTCCCATAGGCCTTTGTAGTTATTGGTTTCGTGTATCAGACTTGCGAAAATTTTGATGGTTTCACAAACATTCCTTAACTTCAAACTCCCATATCTCGCGAACGGATTGACGAACTCGAGAAATTCCTGTTGCATCTGAAAGTGGAAACTGGCCCGATTACAAAGGTATGTGTATTTTCCCCCTAGGCCATTGTAGTTATTGGTTTCGAGTATCAGACTTGCGAAAATTTTGATAGTTTCTCAACCATTGCTTAACTTCAAACTCCCATTTCTCGCGAACGGATTGACGAACTCGCGAAATTCCTGTTGCATCTGAGGGCGGAAACCCGCCCGATTACAAAGGTATGTGTATTTTGCCCCTAGGCCTTGGTAGTTATTGGTTTCGAGTATCAGACTTGCGAAAATTTTGATGGTTTCTCAACCATTCCTTAATTTCAAACTCCCATATCTCGTGAACGGATTGACGAACTACAGAAATTCCTATTGCATCTGAAAGTAGACTCTCGCCCGAATAGAATGGTGTGTGTACTTTTCGCCTAGGCCATTCCAGTTATTCGTTTCTAGCATCAGAATTGCGAAAATTTCGATGGTTTCTCAACCATTCCTTAACTTCAAACTCCCATTTCTCGCGAACGGATGGACGAACTCGAGAAATTCCTGTTGCAACTGAAAGTGGAAACTGGCCCGATTACAAAGGTATGTGTATTTCCCGCCTAGGCCATTGTAGTTATTGGTTTCGAGTATCAGACTTGCGAAAATTTTGATAGTTTCTCAACCATTGCTTAACTTCAAACTCCCATTTCTCGCGAACGGAATAACGAACTCGAGAAATTCCTGTTGCATCTGAAAGTGGAAACTCGCCCGATTACAAAGGTATGTGCATCTTTGCCCTAGGCCATAGTAGTTATTCGTTTCTAGTATCAGAATTGCGAAAATTTTGATGGTTTCTCAACCGTTCCTTAATTTCAAACTCCCATATCTCGCGAACGAAATGACGAATTCGAGAAATTCCTGTTGCATCTGAAAGTGGAAACTCGCCCGATTACAAAGGTATGTGCATTTTTCCCCTATGCCTTTGTAGCTATTGGTTTCGAGTATCAGATTTGCGAAAATTTTGATGGTTTCTCAAGCATTCCTTAACTTCAAACTCCCATATCGCGCGAACGGATTGACGAACTCGAGAAATTCCTGTTGCATCTGAAAGCAGAAACTCGCCCGATTTCAACGGTATGTGTATTTTTCCCCTAGGCCATTGTAGTTATTGGTTTCTAGCATCAGAATTGTGAAAATTTTGATGGTTTCTCAACCATTCCTTAACTTCAAACTTCCATATCTCGCGAACGGAATGTCGAACTCGAGAAATTCCTGTTGCATCTGAAAGTGGAAACTCGCCCGATTACAGTGGTGTGTGTACTTTACCCCTAGGCCATTCCAGTTATTGGTTTCGAGTATCAGACTTGCGAAAATTTTGATGGTTTCTCAAGCATTCCTTAACTTCAAACTACCATATCTCGCGAACGGATTGACGAACTCGAGAATTCCAGTACTGCATCTGAAAGCAGAAACAGGCCCGATTACAATGGTCTGTGTACTTTACCCCTAGACCATTCCAGTTATTGGTTTCGAGTATCAGACCAGCTAAGATTTTGATGGTTTCTCAACCATTCCTTAATTTCAAACTCCCATATCTCGCGAACCGATTGACGAACTCGAGAAATTCCTGTTGCATCTGAAAGCAGAAACTCGCCCGATTACAACGGTACGTGTACTTTTCCCCTAGGCCATTCCAGTTATTCGTTTCTAGCGTCAGAATTGCGAAAATTTTGATGGCTTCTCAACCATTCCTTAACTTCAAACTCCCATATCTCGCGAACGGATTGACGAACTCGAGAAATTCCTGTTGCATCTGAGAGTAGAAACTCGCCCGATTACAAAGGTATGTGTGTTTTTCCCCTAGGCCTTAGTAGTTATTGGTTTCGCGTATCAGACTTGCGAAAATTTTGATAGTTTCTCAACCATACCTTAATTTCAAACTCTCATATTTCGCGAACGGATTGACGAACTCGAGAAATTCCTGTTGCATCTGAGAGCAGAAACTCGCCCGATTACAAAGATATGTGTGTTTTTCCCATAGGCCTTTGTAGTTATTGGTTTCGTGTATCAGACTTGCGAAAATTTTGATGGTTTCACAAACATTCCTTAACTTCAAACTCCCATATCTCGCGAACGGATTGACGAACTCGAGAAATTCCTGTTGCATCTGAAAGTGGAAACTGGCCCGATTACAAAGGTATGTGTATTTTCCCCCTAGGCCATTGTAGTTATTGGTTTCGAGTATCAGACTTGCGAAAATTTTGATAGTTTCTCAACCATTGCTTAACTTCAAACTCCCATTTCTCGCGAACGGATTGACGAACTCGCGAAATTCCTGTTGCATCTGAGGGCGGAAACCCGCCCGATTACAAAGGTATGTGTATTTTGCCCCTAGGCCTTGGTAGTTATTGGTTTCGAGTATCAGACTTGCGAAAATTTTGATGGTTTCTCAACCATTCCTTAATTTCAAACTCCCATATCTCGCTAACGGATTGACGAACTCGAGAAATTCCTGTTGCATCTGCAAGTAGTAACTCGCCCGATTACAAACGGTGTGTGTACTTTTCCTCTAGGCCATTCCAGTTATTGGGTTCGAGTATCAGACCACCGAAAATTTTGATGGTTTCTCAAGCATTCCTTAACTTCAAACTCCCATATCTCGCGAACGGATTGACGAACTCGAGAAATTCCTGTTCCATCTGAAAGTGGAAACTGGCCCGATGAAAAAGGTATGTGTATTTTCCCCCTAGGCCATTGTAGTTATTGGTTTCGAGTATCAGACTTGCGAAAATTTTGATGGTTTCTCAACCATTCCTTAACTTCAAACTCCCATATCTCGTGAACGGATTGACGAACTACAGAAATTCCTATTGCATCTGAAAGTAGACTCTCGCCCGAATAGAATGGTGTGTGTACTTTTCGCCTAGGCCATTCCAGTTATTCGTTTCTAGCATCAGAATTGCGAAAATTTCGATGGTTTCTCAACCATTCCTTAACTTCAAACTCCCATTTCTCGCGAACGGATGGACGAACTCGAGAAATTCCTGTTGCAACTGAAAGTGGAAACTGGCCCGATTACAAAGGTATGTGTATTTCCCGCCTAGGCCATTGTAGTTATTGGTTTCGAGTATCAGACTTGCGAAAATTTTGATAGTTTCTCAACCATTGCTTAACTTCAAACTCCCATTTCTCGCGAATGGAATAACGAACTCGAGAAATTCCTGTTGCATCTGAAAGTGGAAACTCGCCCGATTACAAAGGTATGTGCATTTTTGCCCTAGGCCACAGTAGTTATTCGTTTCTAGTATCAGAATTGCGAAAATTTTGATGGTTTCTCAACCGTTCCTTAATTTCAAACTCCCATATCTCGCGAACGAAATGACGAATTCGAGAAATTCCTGTTGCATCTGAAAGTGGAAACTCGCCCGATTACAAAGGTATGTGCATTTTTCCCCTATGCCTTTGTAGCTATTGGTTTCGAGTATCAGATTTGCGAAAATTTTGATGGTTTCTCAAGCATTCCTTAACTTCAAACTCCCATATCGCGCGAACGGATTGACGAACTCGAGAAATTCCTGTTGCATCTGAAAGCAGAAACTCGCCCGATTTCAACGGTATGTGTATTTTTCCCCTAGGCCATTGTAGTTATTGGTTTCTAGCATCAGAATTGTGAAAATTTTGATGGTTTCTCAACCATTCCTTAACTTCAAACTTCCATATCTCGCGAACGGAATGTCGAACTCGAGAAATTCCTATTGCATCTGAAAGTGGAAACTCGCCCGATTACAGTGGTGTGTGTACTTTACCCCTAGGCCATTCCAGTTATTGGTTTCGAGTATCAGACTTGCGAAAATTTTGATGGTTTCTCAAGCATTCCTTAACTTCAAACTACCATATCTCGCGAACGGATTGACGAACTCGAGAATTCCAGTACTGCATCTGAAAGCAGAAACAGGCCCGATTACAATGGTCTGTGTACTTTACCCCTAGACCATTCCAGTTATTGGTTTCGAGTATCAGACCAGCTAAGATTTTGATGGTTTCTCAACCATTCCTTAATTTCAAACTCCCATATCTCGCGAACCGATTGACGAACTCGAGAAATTCCTGTTGCATCTGAAAGCAGAAACTCGCCCGATTACAACGGTACGTGTATTTTTCCCCTAGGCCTTTGTAGTTATTGGTTTCGAGTACCAGACTTGCGATAATTTTGATGGATTCTCAACCATTCCTTAACTTCAAACTCCCATATCTCGCGAACGGATAGACGAACTCGAGAAATTCCTGTTGCATCTGAAAGTAGAAACTCCCACAATTACAATGGTGTGTGTATTTTTCCCCTAGGCCATTGTGGTTATTGGTTTCTAGCATCAGAATTTCGAAAATATAGATGGTTTCTCAACCATTCCTTAACTTCAAACTCCCATACCTCGCGAACGGAATGTCGACCTCGAGAAATTCCTGTTGCATCTTAAAGTGGAAATTCGCCCGATTACAAAGGTATGTGAATTTTTCCCCTATGCCTTTGTAGTTATTGGTTTCGAGTATCAGACTTGCGAAAATTTTGATGGTTTCTCAACCATTCCTTAATTTCAAACTCCCATATCTCACGTACGGATTGACGAAATCGAGAAAGTCCTGTTGCATCTGAAAGCAGAAACTCGCCCGATTACAAGGGTGTGTGTACTTTTCCCCTAGGCCATAGTAGTTACTGGTTTCGAGTATCAGACTTGCGAAAATTGTGATGGTTTCTCAACGATTCCTTAACTTCAAACTTCCATATCTCGCGAACGGATTTACGGAATCGAGAAATTCCTGTTGCATCTGAAAGTGGAAACTCGCCCGATTACAACGGTATGTGTATTTTTCCACTAGGCCATTGTAGTTATTGGTTTCGAGTATCAGACTTGCGAAAATTTTGATGGTTCCTCAACCATTCCTTAAATTCAAACACCCATATCTCGCGAACGGATTGACGAACTCGATTATTTCCTGTTGCATCTGAAAGTAGAAAGTCGACCGATTACAATGGTGTGTGTACTTTTCCCCTAGGCCATTCCAGTTATTCGTTTCTAGCATCAGAATTGCGAAAAATTTTCATGGTTTCTCAACCATTCCTTAATTTCAAACTCTCATATCTCACGAACGGATTGACGAACTCGAGAAATTCCTGTTGCATCTGAAAGCAGAAGCTCGCCCGATTACAATGGTGTGGGTACTTTTCCCCTAGGCCATAGTAGTTATTGGTTTCGAGTATCAGACTTGCGAAAATTGTGATGGTTTCTCAACGAATCCTTAACTTCAAATTTCCATATCTCGCGCACGGATTTACGACATCGAGAAATTCCTGTTGCATCTGAAAGTGGAAACCCGCTCGATTACAAAGGTATGTGTATTTTTCCCCTAGGCCATTGTCGTTATTGGTTTCTAGCGTCAGAATTGCGAAAATTTTGATGGTTTCTCAACCATTCCTTAACTTCAAACTCCCATATCTCGCGAACGGATTGACGAACTCGAGAAATTCCTATGCATCTGAAAGTAGGAACTCGCCCGATTACAACGGTGTGTGTACTTTTCCTCTAGGCCATTCCAGTTATTGATTTCGAGTATCAGACCACCGAAAATTTTGATGGTTTCTCAATCATTCCTTAACTTCAAACTCCCATATCTCGCGAACGGATTGACGAACTCGAGAAATTCCTGTTGCATCTGAGAGTAGAAACTCGCCCGATTACAAAGATATGTGTGTTTTTCCCCTAGGCCTTTGTAGTTATTGGTTTCGTGTATCAGAATTGCGAAAATTTTGATGGTTTCTCAACCATTCCTTAACTTCAAACTCCCATATCTGGCGAACGGAATGACGAACTCGAGAAATTCCTGTTGCATCTGAAAGTGGAAACTCGCCCGATTACAACGGTATGTGCATTTTTCCCCTAGGCCTTTGCAGTTATTGGTTTCGAGTATCAGACTTGCGAAAATTTTGATGGTTTCTCAACCATTCCTTAACTTCAAACTCCCATTTCTCACGATCGGATTGACGAACTCGAGAAATTCCTGTTGCATCTGAGAGTGGAAACCCGCCCGATTACAAAGGTATGTGTATTTTTCCCCTAGGCCTTGGTAGTTATTGGTTTCGAGTATCAGACTTGCGAAAATTTTGGTGGTTTCTCAACCATTTCTTAACTTCAAACTCCCATATCTCGCGAACGGATTGACGAACTCGAGAAATTCCTGTTGCACCTGGAAACAGAAACTCGCCCGATTACAATGGTGTGTGTATTTTCCCCTAGGCCATTCCAGTTATTGGTTTCGAGTATCAGACCAGCGAAAATTTTGATAGTTTCTCAACCATTCCTTAACTTCAAGCTCCCATATCTCGCGAACGGATTGACGAACTCGAGAAATTCCTGTTGCATCTGAAAGCAGAAACTCGCCCGATTACAACGGTATGTGTATTTTCCCCTAGGGCATTGTAGTTATTGGTTTCTAGCGTCAGAATTGCGAAAATTTTGATGGTTTCTCAACCATTCCTTAACTTCAAACTCCCATATCTCGCGAACGGAATGATGAACTCGAGAAATTCCTGTTGCATCTGAAAGTGGAAACTCGCCCGATAACAAACATATGTGCGTTTTTCACCTAGGCCTTTGTAGTTATTGGTTTCGAGTATCAGACTTGCGAAAATTTTGATAGTTTCTCAACCATTCCTTAACTTCAAACTCCCATATCTCGCGAACGGATTGACGAACTCGAGAAATTCCTGTTGCATCTGAAAGTGGAAACTCGCCCGATTACAAAGGTATGTGCATTTTTCCCCTAGGCCTTTGTAGTTATTGGTTTCGAGTATCAGACTTGCGAAAATTTTGATGGTTTCTCAAGCATTCCTTAACTTCAAACTCCCACATTTCGCGAACGGATTGACGAACTCGAGAAATTCCTGTTGCATCTGAAAGCAGAAACTCGCCCGATTACAACGGTATGTGTATTTTCCCCTAGGGCATTGTAGTTATTGGTTTCTAGCGTCAGAATTGCCAAAATTTTGATGGTTTCTCAACCATTCCTTAACTTCAAACTCCCATGTCTCGCGAACGGAATGACGAACTCGAGAAATTCCTGTTGCATCTGAAAGTGGAAACTCGCCCGATTACAAACATATGTGCGTTTTTCACCTAGGCCTTTGTAGTTATTGGTTTCGAGTATCAGACTTGCGAAAATTTTGATAGTTTCTCAACCATTCCTTAACTTCAAACTCCCATATCTCGCGAACGGATTGACGAACTCGAGAAATTCCTGTTGCACCTGGAAGCAGAAACACGCCCGATTACAATGGTGTGTGTACTTTTCCCCTAGATCATTCCAGTTATTGGTTTCGAGTATCAGAATTGCGAAAATTTTGATGGTTTCTCAACCATTCCTTAACTTCAAACTCCCATGTCTCGCGAACGGAATGACGAACTCGAGAAATTCCTGTTGCATCTGAAAGTGGAAACTCGCCCGATTACAAAGGTATGTGCATTTTTCCCCTAGGCCTTTGTAGTTATTGGTTTCGAGTATCAGACTTGCGAAAATTTTGATGGTTTCTCAAGCATTCCTTAACTTCAAACTCCCACATTTCGCGAACGGATTGACGAACTCGAGAAATTCCTGTTGCATCTGAAAGCAGAAACTCGCCCGATTACAACGGTATGTGTATTTTCCCCTAGGCCATTGTAGTTATTGGTTTCTAGCGTCAGACCTTCGAAAATTTGATAGTTTCTCAACCATTCCTTAACTTCAAGCTCCCATATCTCGCGAACGGATTGACGAACTCGAGAAATTCCTGTTGCACCTGGAAGCAGGAACTCGCCCGATTACAATGGTGTGTGTACTTTTCCCCTAGGTCATTCCAGTTATTGGTTTCGAGTATCAGAATTGCGAAAATTTTGATGGTTTCTCAACCATTCCTTAACTTCAAACTCCCATGTCTCGCGAACGGAATGACGAACTCGAGAAATTCCTGTTGCATCTGAAAGTGGAAACTCGCCCGATTACAAAGGTATGTGCATTTTTCCCCTAGACCTTTGTAGTTATTGGTTTCGAGTATCAGACTTGCGAAAATTTTGATGGTTTCTCAAGCATTCCTTAACTTCAAACTCCCACATCTCGCGAACGGATTGACGAACTCGAGAAATTCCTGTTGCATCTGAAAGCAGAAACTCGCCCGATTACAACGGTATGTGTATTTTCCCCTAGGCCATTGTAGTTATTGGTTTCTAACGTCAGAATTGCGAAAATTTTGATGGTTTCTCAACCATTCCTTAACTTCAAACTCCCATATCTCGCGATCGGATTGACGAACTCGAGAAATTCCTGTTGCACCTGGAAGCAGAAACTCGCCCGATTACAACGGTGTGTGTACTTTTCCCCTAGGTCATTCCAGTTATTGGTTTCGAGTATCAGAATTGCGAAAATTTTGATGGTTTCTCAACCATTCCTCAACTTCAAACTCCCACATCACGCGAACGGATTGACGAACTCGAGAAATTCCTGTTGCATCTGAAAGTAGAAACTCGCCCGATTACAAAGATATGTGCGTTTTTCACCTAGGCCTTTGTAGTTATTGGTTTCGAGTATCAGACTTGCGAAAATTTTGATGGTTTCTCAACCATTCCTTAACTTCAGACTCCCATTTCTCGCGAACGGATTGACGAACTCGAGAAATTCCTGTTGCATCTGAAAGTAGAAACACGCCCGATTACAATGGTGTGTGTACTTTTCCCCTAGGCCATTCCAGTTATTCGTTTCTAGCATCAGAATTGCGAAAATTTTGATGGTTTCTCAACCATTCCTTGACTTCAAACTCCCATATCTCGCGAACGGATTGACGAACTCGAGAAATTCCTGTTGCATCTGAAAGTGGAAACTCGGCCGATCACAAAGGCATGTGTATTTTCCCTCTAGGCCTTTGTAGTTATTGGTTTCGAGTATCAGACTTGCGAAAATTTTGATGGTTTCTCAACCATTCCTTAATTTCAAACTCCCATATCTCACGTACGGATTGACGAAATCGAGAAAGTCCTGTTGCATCTGAAAGCAGAAACTCGCCCGTTTACAAGGGTGTGTGTACTTTTCCCGTAGGCCATAGTAGTTACTGGTTTCGAGTATCAGACTTGCGAAAATTGTGATGGTTTCTCAACGATTCCTTAACTTCAAACTTCCATATCTCGCGAACGGATTTACGAAATCGAGAAATTCCTGTTGCATCTGAAAGTGGAAACTCGCCCGATTACAACGGTATTTGTATTTTTCCACTAGGCCATTGCAGTTATTGGTTTCTAGCGTCAGAATTGCGAAAATTTTGATGGTTCCTCAACCATTCCTTAAATTCAAACTCCCATATCTCGCGAACGGATTGACGAACTCGATTATTTCCTGTTGCATCTGAAAGTAGAAAGTCGACCGATTACAATGGTGTGTGTACTTTTCCCCTAGGCCATTCCAGTTATTCGTTTCTAGCATCAGAATTGCGAAAATTTTCATGGTTTCTCAACCATTCCTTAATTTCAAACTCCCATATCTCACGAACGGATTGACGAACTCGAGAAATTCCTGTTGCATCTGAAAGCAGAAACTCGCCCGATTACAATGGTGTGGGTACTTTTCCCCTAGGCCATAGTAGTTATTGGTTTCGTGTATCAGACTTGCGAAAATTGTGATGGTTTCTCAACCATTCCTTAACTTCAAATTTCCATATCTCGCGCACGGATTTACGACATCGAGAAATTCCTGTTGCATCTGAAAGTGGAAACCCGCCCGATTACAAAGGTATGTGTATTTTTCCCCTAGGCCATTGTAGTTATTGGTTTCTAGCGTCAGAATTGCGAAAATTTTGATGGTTTCTCAACCATTCCTTAACTTCAAACTCCCATATCTCGCGAACGGATTGACGAACTCGAGAAATTCCTGTTGCATCTGAAAGTAGGAACTCGCCCGATTACAACGGTGTGTGTACTTTTCCTCTAGGCCATTCCAGTTATTGGTTTCGAGTATCAGACCACCGAAAATTTTGATGGTTTCTCAAGCATTCCTTAAGTTCAAACTCCCATATCTCGCGAACGGATTGACGAACTCGAGAAACTCCTGTTGCACCTGAAAGTGGAAACTGGCCCGATTACAAAGGTATGTGTATTTTCCCCCTAGGCCATTGTAGTTATTGGTTTCGAGTATCAGACTTGCGAAAATTTTGATGGTTTCTCAACCATTCCTTAATATCAAACTCCCATATCTCGCGAACGGATTGACGAACTCCAGAAATTCCTGTTGCATCTGAGAGTAGACACTCGCCCGATTAGAATGGTGTGTGTACTTTTCCCCTAGGTCATTCCAGTTATTGGTTTCGAGTATCAGAAATGCGAAAATTTTGATGGTTTCTCAACCATTCCTTAACTTCAAACTCCCATGTCTCGAGAACGGAATGACGAACTCGAGAAATTCCTGTTGCATCTGAAAGTGGAAACTCGCCCGATTACAAAGGTATGTGCATTTTTCCCCTAGGCCTTTGTAGTTATTGGTTTCGAGTATCAGACTTGCGAAAATTTTGATGGTTTCTCAAGCATTCCTTAACTTCAAACTCCCACATCTCGCGAACGGATAGACGAACTCCAGAAATTCCTGTTGCATCTGATAGTAGACACTCGCCCGATTAGAATTGTGTGTGTACTTTTCCCCTAGGCCATTCCAGTTATTCGTTTCTAGCATCAGAATTGCGAAAATTTCGATGGTTTCTCAACCATTCCTTAACTTCAAACTCCCATATCTCGCGAAAGGAATGACGAACTCGAGAAATTCCTGTTGCATCTGAAAGTAGAAACTCGCCCGATTACAAAGATATGGGCGTTTTTCACCTAGGCCTTTGTAGTTATTGGTTTCGAGTATCAGACTTGCGAAAATTTTGATAGTTTCTCAACCATTCCTTAACTTCAAGCTCCCATATTTCGCGAACGGATTGACGAACTCGAGATATTCCTGTTGCACCTGGAAGCAGGAACTCGCCCGATTACAATGGTGTGTGTATTTTCCCCTAGGGCATTGTAGTTATTGGTTTCTAGCGTCAGACTTGCGAAAATTTTGATGGTTTCTCAACCATTCCTTAACTTCAAACTCCCATATCTCGCGAAAGGAATGACGAACTCGAGAAATTCCTGTTGCATCTGAAAGTAGAAACTCGCCCGATTACAAAGATATGGGCGTTTTTCACCTAGGCCTTTGTAGTTATTGGTTTCGAGTATCAGACTTGCGAAAATTTTGATAGTTTCTCAACCATTCCTTAAATTCAAACTGCCATATCTCGCGAACGGATTGACGAACTCGAGAAATTCCTGTTGCACCTGGAAGCAGAAACTCGCCCGATTACAATGGTGTGTGTACTTTTCCCCTAGGTCATTCCAGTTATTGGTTTCGAGTATCAGAATTGCGAAAATTTTGATGGTTTCTCAACCATTCCTTAACTTCAAACTCCCATGTCTCGCGAACGGAATGACGAACTCGAGAAATTCCTGTTGCATCTGAAAGTGGAAACTCGCCCGATTACAAAGGTATGTGCATTTTTCCCCTAGGCCTTTGTAGTTATTGGTTTCGAGTATCAGACTTGCGAAAATTTTGATGGTTTCTCAAGCATTCCTTAACTTCAAACTCCCACATCACGCGAACGGATTGACGAACTCGAGAAATTCCTGTTGCATCTGAAAGTAGAAACTCGCCCGATTACAAAGATATGTGCGTTTTTCACCTAGGCCTTTGTAGTTATTGGTTTCGAGTATCAGACATGCGAAAATTTTGATGGTTTCTCAACCATTCCTTAACTTCAGACTCCCATTTCTCGCGAACGGATTGACGAACTCGAGAAATTCCTGTTGCATCTGAAAGTAGAAACTCGCCCGATTACAATGGTGTGTGTACTTTTCCCCTAGGCCATTCCAGTTATTCGTTTCTAGCATCAGAATTGCGAAAATTTTGATGGTTTTTCAACCATTCCTTAACTTCAAACTCCCATATCTCGCGAACGGATTGACGAACTCGAGAAATTCCTGTTGCATCTGAAAGTGGAAACTCGGCCGATTACAAAGGCATGTGTATTTTCCCTCTAGGCCTTTGTAGTTATTGGTTTCGAGTATCAGACTTGCGAAAATTTTGATGGTTTCTCAACCATTCCTTAATTTCAAACTCCCATATCTCACGTACGGATTGACGAAATCGAGAAAGTCCTGTTGCATCTGAAAGCAGAAACTCGCCCGATTACAAGGGTGTGTGTACTTTTCCCGTAGGCCATAGTAGTTACTGGTTTCCAGTATCAGACTTGCGAAAATTGTGATGGTTTCTCAACGATTCCTTAACTTCAAACTTCCATATCTCGCGAACGGATTTACGAAGTCGAGAAATTCGTGTTGCATCTGAAAGTGGAAACTCGCCCGATTACAACGGTATTTGTATTTTTCCACTAGGCCATTGTAGTTATTGGTTTCTAGCGTCAGAATTGCGAAAATTTTGATGGTTCCTCAACCATTCCTTAAATTCATACTCCCATATCTCGCGAACGGATTGACGAACTCGATTATTTCCTGTTGCATCTGAAAGTAGAAAGTCGACCGATTACAATGGTGTGTGTACTTTTCCCCTAGGCCATTCCAGTTATTCGTCTCTAGCATCAGAATTGCGAAAATTTTCATGGTTTCTCAACCATTCCTTAATTTCAAACTCCCATATCTCACGAACGGATTGACGAACTCGAGAAATTCCTGTTGCATCTGAAAGCAGAAACTCGCCCGATTACAATGGTGTGGGTACTTTTCCCCTAGGCCATAGTAGTTATTGGTTTCGTGTATCAGACTTGCGAAAATTGTGATGGTTTCTCAACCATTCCTTAACTTCAAACTCCCATATCTCACGAACGGATTGACGAACTCGAGAAATTCCTGTTGCATCTGAAAGCAGAAACTCGCCCGATTACAATGGTGTGGGTCCTTTTCCCCTAGGCCATAGTAGTTATTGGTTTCGTGTATCAGACTTGCGAAAATTGTGATGGTTTCTCAACCATTCCTTAACTTCAAATTTCCATATCTCGCGCACGGATTTACGACATCGAGAAATTCCTGTTGCATCTGAAAGTGGAAACCCGCCCGATTACAAAGGTATGTGTATTTTTCCCCTAGGCCATTGTAGTTATTGGTTTCTAGCGTCAGAATTGCGAAAATTTTGATGGTTTCTCAACCATTCCTTAACTTCAAACTCCCATATCTCGCGAACGGATTGACGAACTCGAGAAATTCCTGTTGCATCTGAAAGTAGGAACTCGCCCGATTACAACGGTGTGTGTACTTTTCCTCTAGGCCATTCCAGTTATTGGTTTCGAGTATCAGACCACCGAAAATTTTGATGGTTTCTCAAGCATTCCTTAAGTTCAAACTCCCATATCTCGCGAACGGATTGACGAACTCGAGAAATTCCTGTTGCATCTGAAAGTAGGAACTCGCCCGATTACAACGGTGTGTGTATTTTCCCCCTAGGCCATTGTAGTTATTGGTTTCGAGTATCAGACTTGCGAAAATTTTGATGGTTTCTCAAGCATTCCTTAACTTCAAACTCCCACATCTCGCGAACGGATTGACGAACTCCAGAAATTCCTGTTGCATCTGAGAGTAGACACTCGCCCGATTAGAATGGTGTGTGTACTTTTCCCCTAGGTCATTCCAGTTATTGGTTTCGAGTATCAGAAGTGCGAAAATTTTGATGGTTTCTCAACCATTCCTTAACTTCAAACTCCCATGTCTCGAGAACGGATTGACGAACTCGAGAAATTCCTGTTGCATCTGAAAGTGGAAACTCGCCCGATTACAAAGGTATGTGCATTTTTCCCCTAGGCCTTTGTAGTTATTGGTTTCGAGTATCAGACTTGCGAAAATTTTGATGGTTTCTCAAGCATTCCTTAACTTCAAACTCCCACATCTCGCGAACGGATTGACGAACTCGAGAAATTCCTGTTGCATCTGAAAGCAGAAACTCGCCCGATTACAACGGTATGTGTATTTTCCCCTAGGCCATTGTAGTTATTGGTTTCTAGCGTCAGAATTGCGAAAATTTTGATGGTTTCTCAACCATTCCTTAACTTCAAACTCCCATATCTCGCGAACGGAACGACGAACTCGAGAAATTCCTGTTGCATCTGAAAGTGGAATCTCGCCCGATTACAACGGTAGGTGCATTTTTCCCCTAGGCCTTTGCAGTTATTGGTTTCGAGTATCAGACTTGCGAAAATTTTGATGGATTCTCAACCATTCCTTAACATCAAACTCCCATATCTCGCGAACGGATTGACGAACTCCAGAAATTCCCGTTGCATCTGATAGTAGACACTCGCCCGATTAGAATTGTGTGTGTACTTTTCCCCTAGGCCATTCCAGTTATTCGTTTCTAGCATCAGAATTGCGAAAATTTCGATGGCTTCTCAACCATTCCTTAACTTCAAACTCCCATATCTCGCGAAAGGAATGACGAACTCGAGAAATTCCTGTTGCATCTGAAAGTAGAAACTCGCCCGATTACAAAGATATGTGCGTTTTTCACCTAGGCCTTTGTAGTTATTGGTTTCGAGTATCAGACTTGCGAAAATTTTGATAGTTTCTCAACCATTCCTTAACATCAAGCTCCCATATCTCGCGAACGGATTGACGAACTCGAGAAATTCCTGTTGCACCTGGAAGCAGGAACTCGCCCGATTACAATGGTGTGTGTATTTTCCCCTAGGGCATTGTAGTTATTGGTTTCTAGCGTCAGACTTGCGAAAATTTTGATGGTTTCTCAACCATTCCTTAACTTCAAACTCCCATATCTCGCGAACGGAATGACGAACTCGAGAAATTCCTGTTGCATCTGAATGTGGAAACTCGCCCGATTTCAAAGATATGTGCGTTTTTCACCTAGGCCTTTGTAGTTATTGGTTTCGAGAATCAGACTCCCGAAAATTTTGATAGTTTCTCAACCGTTCCTTAACTTCAAACTCCCATATCTCGCGAACCGATTGACGAACTCGAGAAATTCCTGTTGCACCTGGAAGCAGAAACTCGCCCGATTACAATGGTGTGTGTACTTTTCCCCTAGGTCATTCCAGTTATTGGTTTCGAGTATCAGAATTGCGAAAATTTTGATGGTTTCTCAACCATTCCTTAACTTCAAACTCCCATGTCTCGCGAACGGAATGACGAACTCGAGAAATTCCTGTTGCATCTGAAAGTGGAAACTCGCCCGATTACAAAGGTATGTGCATTTTTCCCCTAGGCCTTTGTAGTTATTGGTTTCGAGTATCAGACTTGCGAAAATTTTGATGGTTTCTCAAGCATTCCTTAACTTCAAACTCCCATATCTCGCGAAAGGAATGACGAACTCGAGAAATTCCTGTTGCATCTGAAAGTAGAAACTCGCCCGATTACAAAGATATGTGCGTTTTTCACCTAGGCCTTTGTAGTTATTGGTTTTGAGTATCAGACTTTCGAAAATTTTGATAGTTTCTCAACCATTCCTTAACTCCAAGCTCCCATATCTCGCGAACGTATTGACGAACTCGAGAAATTCCTGTTGCACCTGGAAGCAGAAACTCGCCCGATTACAATGGTGTGTGTATTTTCCCCTAGGGCATTGTAGTTATTGGTTTCTAGCGTCAGAATTGCGAAAATTTTGATGGTTTCTCAACCATTCCTTAAATTCAAACTCCCATATCTCGCGAACGGAATGACGAACTCCAGAAATTCCTGTTGCATCTGAAAGTGGAAACTCGCCCGATTACAAAGGTATTTGCATTTTTCCCCTAGGCCTTTGCAGTTATTGGTTTCGAGTATCAGACTTGCGAAAATTTTGATGGTTTCTCAAACATTCCTTAACTTCAAACTCCCATATCTCGCGAACGGATTGACAAACTCCAGAACTTCCTGTTGCATCTGAAAGTGGAAACTCGCCCGATTACAAAGGTATGTGCATTTTTCCCCTAGGCCTTTGCAGTTATTGGTTTCGAGTATCAGACTTGCGAAAATTTTGATAGTTTCTCAACCATTCCTTAACTTCAAACTCCCATTTCTCGCGAACGGATTGACTAACTCGAGAAATTCCTGTTGCATCTGAGAGTGGAAACCCGCCCGATTACAAAGGTATGTGTATTTTTCCCCTAGGCCTTGGTACTTATTGGTTTCGAGTATCAGACTTGCGAAAATTTTGATGGTTTCTCAACCATTCCTTAATTTCAAACTCCCATATCTCGCGAACGGATTGACGAACTCCAGAAATTCCTGTTGCATCTGAGAGTAGACACTCGCCCGATTTGAATGGTGTGTGTACTTTTCCCCTAGGCCATTCCAGTTATTCGTTTCTAGCGTCAGAGTTGCGAATGTTTCGATGGTTTCTCAACCATTCCTTAACTTCAAACTCCCATTTCTCGCGAACGGATTGACGAACTCGAGAAATTCCTGTTGCATCTGAAAGTGGAAACTGGCCCGATTACAAAGGTATGTGTATTTTCCCCCTAGGCGATTGTAGTTATTGGTTTCGAGTATCAGACTTGCGAAAATTTTGATAGTTTCTCAACCATTCCTTAACTTCAAACTCCCATTTCTCGCGATCGGATTGACGAACTCGAGAAATTCCTGTTGCATCTGAGAGTGGAAACCCGCCCGATTACAAAGGTATGTATATTTTTCCGCTAGGCCTTTGTAGTTATTGGTTTCGAGTATCAGACTTGCGAAAATTTTGGTGGTTTCTCAACCATTTCTTAATTTCAAACTCCCATATCTCGCGAACGGATTGACGAACTCGAGAAATTCCTGTTGCATCTGAAAGTAGAAACATGCCCGATTACAATGGTGTGTGTACTTTTCCCCTAGGCCATTCCAGTTATTCGTTTCGAGTATCAGAATTGCGAAAATTTCGATTGTTTCTCAACCATTCCTTAACTTCAAACTCCCATATCTCGCGAACGGATTGACGAACTCGAGAAATTCCTGTTGCATCTGAAATCCGAAACTCGCCCGATTTCGACGGTACGTGCATTTTTGCCCTAGGCCATAGTAGTTATTGGTTTCGAGTATCAGACTTGCGAAAATTTTGATGGTTTCTCAAGCATTCCCTAACTTCAAACTCCCATATCTCGCGAACGGATTGACGAACACGAGGAATTCCTGTTGCATCTGAAAGTAGAAACTCGCACGATTACAACGGTGTGTGTACTTTTCCCCTAGGCCATTCCAGTTATTGGTTTCGAGTATCAGACCGGCGAAAATTTTGATGGTTGCTCAACCATTCCTTAACTTCAAACTCCCATATCTCGTGAACGGATTGACGAACTCGAGAAATTCCTGTTGCATCTGAAAGTAGAAACTCGCACGATTACAATGGTGTGAGTACTTTTCCCCTAGGCCATTCGAGTTATTGGTTTCGAGTATCAGACCAGCGAAAATTTTGATTGTTTCTCAACCATTCCTTAACTTCAAACTCCCATATCTCGCGAACGGAATGACGAACTCGTGAAATTCCTGTTGCATCTGAAAGTGGAAACTCGCCCGATTACAAAGGTATGTGCATTTTTGCCCTAGGCCATAGTAGTTATTGGTTTCGAGTATCAGACTTGCGAAAATTTTGATGGTTTCTCAAGCATTCCCTAACTTCAAACTCCCATATCTCGCGAACGGATTGACGAACACGAGGAATTCCTGTTGCATCTGAAAGTAGAAACTCGCACGATTACAATGGTGTGTGTACTTTTCCCCTAGGCCATTGTAGTTATTGGTTTCTAGCGTCAGAATTGCGAAAATTTTGATGGTTTCTCAACCATTCATTAACTTCAAACTCCCATATCTCGCGAACGGAATGACGAACTCGAGAAATTCCTGTTGCATCTGAAAGTGGAATCTCGCCCGATTACAACGGTATGTGCATTTTTCCCCTAGGCCTTTGCAGTTATTGGTTTCGAGTATCAGACTTGCGAAAATTTTGATGGTTTCTCATCAATTCCTTAACATCAAACTCCCATATCTCGCGAACGGATTGACGAACTCCAGAAATTCCTGTTGCATCTGATAGTAGACACTCGCCCGATTAGAATTGTGTGTGTACTTTTCCCCTAGGCCATTCCAGTTATTCGTTTCTAGCATCAGAATTGCGAAAATTTCGATGGTTTCTCAACCATTCCTTAACTTCAAACTCCCATATCTCGCGAAAGGAATGACGAACTCGAGAAATTCCTGTTGCATCTGAAAGTAGAAACTCGCCCGATTACAAGCATATGTGCGTTTTTCACCTAGGCCTTTGTAGTTATTGGTTTCGAGTATCAGACTTGCGAAAATTTTGATAGTTTCTCAACCATTCCTTAACTTCAAACTTCCATATCTCGCGAACGGATTGACGAACTCGAGAAATTCCTGTTGCACCTGGAAGCAGAAACTCGCCCGATTACAATGGTGTGTGTACTTTTCCCCTAGGTCATTCCAGTTATTGGTTTCGAGTATCAGAATTGCGAAAATTTTGATGGTTTCTCAACCATTCCTTAACTTCAAACTCCCATGTCTCGCGAACGGAATGACGAACTCGAGAAATTCCTGTTGCATCTGAAAGTGGAAACTCGCCCGATTACATAGGTATGTGCATTTTTCCCCTAGGCCTTTGTAGTTATTGGTTTCGAGTATCAGACTTGCGAAAATTTTGATAGTTTCTCAACCATTCCTTAACTTCAAACTCCCATTTCTCGCGAACGGATTGACTAACTCGAGAAATTCCTGTTGCATCTGAGAGTGGAAACCCGCCCGATTACAAAGGTATGTGTATTTTTCCCCTAGGCCTTGGTACTTATTGGTTTCGAGTATCAGACTTGCGAAAATTTTGATGGTTTCTCAACAATTCCTTAATTTCAAACCCCCATATCTCGCGAACGGATTGACGAACTCCAGAAATTCCTGTTGCATCTGAGAGTAGACACTCGCCCGATTTGAATGGTGAGTGTACTTTTCCCCTAGGCCATTCCAGTTATTCGTTTCTAGCGTCAGAGTTGCGAATGTTTCGATGGTTTCTCAACCATTCCTTAACTTCAAACTCCCATTTCTCGCGAACGGATTGACGAACTCGAGAAATTCCTGTTGCATCTGAAAGTGGAAACTGGCCCGATTACAAAGGTATGTGTATTTTCCCCCTAGGCGATTGTAGTTATTGGTTTCGAGTATCAGACTTGCGAAAATTTTGATAGTTTCTCAACCATTCCTTAACTTCAAACTCCCATTTCTCGCGATCGGATTGACGAACTCGAGAAATTCCTGTTGCATCTGAGAGTGGAAACCCGCCCGATTACAAAGGTATGTGTATTTTTCCCCTAGGCCTTTGTAGTTATTGGTTTCGAGTATCAGACTTGCGAAAATTTTGGTGGTTTCTCAACCATTTCTTAATTTCAAACTCCCATATCTCGCGAACGGATTGACGAACTCGAGAAATTCCTGTTGCATCTGAAAGTAGAAACATGCCCGATTACAATGGTGTGTGTACTTTTCCCCTAGGCCATTCCAGTTATTCGTTTCGAGTATCAGAATTGCGAAAATTTCGATTGTTTCTCAACCATTCCTTAACTTCAAACTCCCATATCTCGCGAACGGATTGACGAACTCGAGAAATTCCTGTTGCATCTGAGAGTGGAAACCCGCCCGATTACAAAGGTATGTGTATTTTTCCCCTAGGCCTTTGTAGTTATTGGTTTCGAGTATCAGACTTGCGAAAATTTTGGTGGTTTCTCAACCATTTCTTAATTTCAAACTCCCATATCTCGCGAACGGATTGACGAACTCGAGAAATTCCTGTTGCATCTGAGAGTAGAAACATGCCCGATTACAATGGTGTGTGTACTTTTCCCCTAGGCCATTCCAGTTATTCGTTTCGAGTATCAGAATTGCGAAAATTTCGATTGTTTCTCAACCATTCCTTAACTTCAAACTCCCATATCTCGCGAACGGATTGACGAACTCGAGAAATTCCTGTTGCATCTGAAATCCGAAACTCGCCCGATTTCGACGGTACGTGCATTTTTGCCCTAGGCCATAGTAATTATTGGTTTCGAGTATCAGACTTGCGAAAATTTTGATGGTTTCTCAAGCATTCCCTAACTTCAAACTCCCATATCTCGCGAACGGATTGACGAACACGAGGAATTCCTGTTGCATCTGAAAGTAGAAACTCGCACGATTACAACGGTGTGTGTACTTTTCCCCTAGGCCATTCCAGTTATTGGTTTCGAGTATCAGACCGGCGAAAATTTTGATGGTTGCTCAACCATTCCTTAACTTCAAACTCCCATATCTCGTGAACGGATTGACGAACTCGAGAAATTCCTGTTGCATCTGAAAGTAGAAACTCGCACGATTACAATGGTGTGTGTACTTTTCCCCTAGGCCATTCGAGTTATTGGTTTCGAGTATCAGACCAGCGAAAATTTTGATTGTTTCTCAACCATTCCTTAAATTCAAACTCCCATATCTCGCGAACGGAATGACGAACTCGTGAAATTCCTGTTGCATCTGAAAGTGGAAACTCGCCCGATTACAAAGGTATGTGCATTTTTGCCCTAGGCCATAGTAGTTATTGGTTTCGAGTATCAGACTTGCGAAAATTTTGATGGTTTCTCAAGCATTCCCTAACTTCAAACTCCCATATCTCGCGAACGGATTGACGAACACGAGGAATTCCTGTTGCATCTGAAAGTAGAAACTCGCACGATTACAATGGTGTGTGTACTTTTCCCCTAGGCCATTGTAGTTATTGGTTTCTAGCGTCAGAATTGCGAAAATTTTGATGGTTTCTCAACCATTCATTAACTTCAAACTCCCATACCTCGCGAACGGAATGACGAACTCGAGAAATTCCTGTTGCATCTGAAAGTGGAATCTCGCCCGATTACAACGGTATGTGCATTTTTCCCCTAGGCCTTTGCAGTTATTGGTTTCGAGTATCAGACTTGCGAAAATTTTGATGGTTTCTCATCAATTCCTTAACATCAAACTCCCATATCTCGCGAACGGATTGACGAACTCCAGAAATTCCTGTTGCATCTGATAGTAGACACTCGCCCGATTAGAATTGTGTGTGTACTTTTCCCCTAGGCCATTCCAGTTATTCGTTTCTAGCATCAGAATTGCGAAAATTTCGATGGTTTCTCAACCATTCCTTAACTTCAAACTCCCATATCTCGCGAAAGGAATGACCAACTCGAGAAATTCCTGTTGCATCTGAAAGTAGAAACTCGCCCGATTACAAACATATGTGCGTTTTTCACCTAGGCCTTTGTAGTTATTGGTTTCGAGTATCAGACTTGCGAAAATTTTGATAGTTTCTCAACCATTCCTTAACTTCAAACTTCCATATCTCGCGAACGGATTGACGAACTCGAGAAATTCCTGTTGCACCTGGAAGCAGAAACTCGCCCGATTACAATGGTGTGTGTACTTTTCCCCTAGGTCATTCCAGTTATTGGTTTCGAGTATCAGAATTGCGAAAATTTTGATGGTTTCTCAACCATTCCTTAACTTCAAACTCCCATGTCTCGCGAACGGAATGACGAACTCGAGAAATTCCTGTTGCATCTGAAAGTGGAAACTCGCCCGATTACATAGGTATGTGCATTTTTCCCCTAGGCCTTTGTAGTTATTGGTTTCGAGTATCAGATTTGCGAAAATTTTGATGGATCCTCAAGCATTCCTTAACTTCAAACTCCCACATATCGCGAACGGATTGACGAACTCGAGAAATTCCTGTTGCATCTGAAAGTAGAAACTCGCCCAATTACAAAGATAGGTGCGTTTATCACCTAGGCCTTTGTAGTTATTGGTTTCGAGTATCAGACTTGCGAAAATTTTGATAGTTTCTCAACCATTCCTTAACTTCAAGCTCCCATATCTCGCGAACGGATTGACGAACTCGAGAAATTCCTGTTGCACCTGGAAGCAGGAACTCGCCCGATTACAATGGTGTGTGTATTTTCCCCTAGGGCATTGTAGTTATTGGTTTCTAGCGTCAGACTTGCGAAAATTTTGATAGTTTCTGAACCATTCCTTAACTTCAAACTCCCATGTCTCGCGAACGGAATGACGAACTCGAGAAATTCCTGTTGCATCTGAAAGTGGAAACTCGCCCGATTACAAAGGTATGTGCGTTTTTCACCTAGGCCTTTGTAGTTATTGGTTTCGAGTATCAGACTTGCGAAAATTTTGATAGTTTCTCAACCATTCCTTAACTTCAAGCTCCCATATCTCGCGACCGGATTGACGAACTCGAGAAATTCCTGTTGCACCTGGAAGCAGAAACTCGCCCGATTACAATGGTGTGTGTATTTTCCCCTAGGGCATTGTAGTTATTGGTTTCTAGCGTCAGAATTGCAAAAATTTTGATGGTTTCTTAACCATTCCTTAAATTCAAACTCCCATATCTCGCGAACGGAATGACGAACTCCAGAAATTCCTGTTGCATCTGAAAGTGGAAACTCGCCCGATTACAAAGGTATGTGCATTTTTCCCCTAGGCCTTTGCAGTTATTGGTTTCGAGTATCAGACTTGCGAAAATTTTGATGGTTTCTCAACCATTCCTTAACTTCAAACTCCCATATCTCGCGAACGGAATGACGAACTCGAGAAATTCCTATTGCATCTGAAAGTAGAAACTCGCCCGATTACAGAGATATGTGCGTTTTTCACCTAGGCCTTTGTAGTTATTGGTTTCGAGTATCAGACTTGCGAAAATTTTGATAGTTTCTCAACCATTCCTTAACTTCAAACTCCCATATCTCGCGAACTGATTGACGAACTCGAGAAATTCCTGTTGCACCTGGAAGTGGAAACTGGCCCGATTACAAAGGTATGTGTATTTTCCCCCTAGGCCATTGTAGTTATTGGTTTCGAGTATCAGACTTGCGAAAATTTTGATAGTTTCTCAACAATTCCTTAACTTCAAACTCCCATATCTCGCGTACGGATTGACGAACTTGTGAAATTCCTGTTGCATCTGAAAGTAGAAACTCGCCCGATTACAAAGATATGTGTGTTTTTCCCCTTGGCCGTTCCAGTTATTGGTTACGAGTATCAGAATTGCGAAAATTTTGATGGTTTCTCAACCATTCCTTAAATTCAAACACCCATGTCTCACGAACGGATTGTCGAACACGAGAAATTCCTGTTGCATCTGATAGTGGAAACTCGCCCGATTACAAAGGTATGTGCATTTTTCTCCTAGGCCTTTGTAGTTATTGGTTTCGAGTATCAGACTTGCGAAAATTTTGATGGTTTCTCAAGCAATCCTTAACTTCAAACTCCCATATCTCGCGAACGGATTGACGATCTCGAGAAATTCCTGTTGCACCTGGAAGAAGGAACTCGCCCGATTACAATGGTGTGTGTATTTTCCCCTAGGCCATTGTATTTATTGGTTTCTAGCGTCAGAATTGCGGAAATTTTGATGGTTCGCAACCATTCTTTAACTTCAAACTCCCATATCTCGCGAACGGAATGACGAACTCGAGAAATTCCTGTAGCATCTGAAAGTGGAAACTCGCCCGATCACAAAGGTATGTGCATTTTCCCCCTAGGCCTTTGTAGTTATTGGTTTCGAGTATAAGACTTGCGAAAATTTTGAGCGTTTCTCAACCATTCCTTAACTTCAAACTCCCATATCTCGCGAACGGATTGACGATCTCGAGAAATTCTTGTTGCACCTGGAAGAAGGAACTCGCCCGATTACAATGGTGTGTGTATTTTCCCCTAGGGCATTGTATTTATTGGTTTCTAGCGTCATAGTTGCGAAAATTTTGTTGGTTTCTCAACCATTCCTTAAATTCAAACTCCCATATCTCGCGAAAGGAATGACGAACTCGAGAAATTCCTGTTGCATCTGAAAGTAGAAACTCGCCCGATTACAAAGATATGTGCGTTTTTCACCTAGGCCTTTGTAGTTATTGGTTTCGAGTACCAGACTTGCGAAAATTTTGATAGTTTCTCAACCATTCCTTAACTTCAAACTCCCATATCTCGCGAACGGAATGACGAACTCGAGAAATTCCTATTGCATCTGAAAGTAGAAACTCGCCCGATTACAGAGATATGTGCGTTTTTCACCTAGGCCTTTGTAGTTATTGGTTTCGAGTATCAGACTTGCGAAAATTTTGATAGTTTCTCAACCATTCCTTAACTTCAAACTCCCATATCTCGCGAACTGATTGACGAACTCGAGAAATTCCTGTTGCACCTGGAAGTGGAAACTGGCCCGATTACAAAGGTATGTGTATTTTCCCCCTAGGCCATTGTAGTTATTGGTTTCGAGTATCAGACTTGCGAAAATTTTGATAGTTTCTCAACAATTCCTTAACTTCAAACTCCCATATCTCGCGTACGGATTGACGAACTTGTGAAATTCCTGTTGCATCTGAAAGTAGAAACTCGCCCGATTACAAAGATATGTGTGTTTTTCCCCTTGGCCGTTCCAGTTATTGGTTACGAGTATCAGAATTGCGAAAATTTTGATGGTTTCTCAACCATTCCTTAAATTCAAACACCCATGTCTCACGAACGGATTGTCGAACACGAGAAATTCCTGTTGCATCTGATAGTGGAAACTCGCCCGATTACAAAGGTATGTGCATTTTTCCCCTAGGCCTTTGCAGTTATTGGTTTCGAGTACCAGACTTGCGAAAATTTTGATGGTTTCTCAACCATTCCTTAACTTCAAACTCCCATGTCTCGCGAACGGAAGGACGAACTCGAGAAATTCCTGTTGCATCTGAAAGTGGAAACTCGCCCGATTACAAAGGTATGTGCATTTTTCCCCTAGGCCTTTGTAGCTATTGGTTTCGTGTATCAGACTTGCGAAAATTTTGATGGTTTCTCAAGCATTCCTTAAGTTCAAACTCCCATATCTCGCGAACGGATTGACGAACTCGAGAAATTCCTGTTGCATCTGAAAGTAGAAACTCGCCCCATTACAACGGTATGTGTACTTTTCCCCTTGGCCATTCCAGTTATTGGTTTCGAGTATCAGAATTGCGAGACTTTTGATGGTTTCTCAACCATTCCTTAATTTCAAACTCCCATATCTCGCGAACGGAATGACGAACTCGAGAAATTCCTGTTGCATCTGAAAGTAGAAACTCGCGCGACTACAAGGGTGTGGGCTTTTTTCACCTAGGCGGATTGTGGTTATTGGTTTCGAGTATCAGACTTGCGAAAATTTTGATAGTTTCTCAACCATTCCTTAACTTCAAGCTCCCATATCTCGCGAACGGATTGACGATCTCGAGAAATTCCTGTTGCACCTGGAAGCAGAAACTCGCCCGATTACAATGGTGTGTGCACTTTTCCCCTAAGTCATTCCAGTTATTGGTTTCGAGTATCAGAATTGCGAAAATTTTGATGGTTTCTCAATCATTCCTTAACTTCAAACTCCCATGTCTCGCGAACGGAATGACGAACTCGAGAAATTCCTGTTGCATCTGAAAGTGGAAACTCGCCCGATTACAAAGGTATGTGCATTTTTCCCCTAGGCCTTTGTAGTTATTAGTTTCGAGTATCAGACTTGCGAAAATTTTGATGGTTGCTCAACCATTCCTTAACTTCAAACTCCCATATCTCGCGAAAGGAATGACGAACTCGAGAAATTCCTGTTGCACCTGAAAGTAGAATCTCGCCCGATTAAAAAGATATGTGCGTTTTTCACCTAGGCCTTTGTAGTTATTGGTTTCGAGTATCAGACTTGCGAAAATTTTGATGGTTGGTCAACCATTTCTTAAATTCAAACTCCCATATCTCGCGAACGGATTGACGAACTCGAGAAATTCCTGTTGCATCTGAAAGTAGAAACTCGCACGATTACAAGGGTGTGTGTGTTTTTCCCCTTGGCCGTTCCAGTTATTGGTTACGAGTATCAGAATTGCGAAAATTTTGATGGTTTCTCAAACATTCCTTAACTTCAAACTCCCATGTCTCGCGAACGGAATGACGAACTCGAGAAATTCCTGTTGCATCTGAAAGTGGAAACTCGCCCGATTACAAAGGTATGTGCATTTTTCCCCTAGGCCTTTGCAGTTATTGGTTTCGAGTATCAGAATTGCGAAAATTTTGATGGTTTCTCAACCATTCCTTAACTTCAAACTCCCATATCTCGCGAACGGATTGACGAACTCGGGAAATTCCTCTTGCATCTGAAAGCAGAAACTCGCCCGATTACAAAGGTATGTGCATTTTCACCCTAGGGCTTTGTAGTTATTGGTTTCGAGTACCAGACTTGCGAAAATTTTGATGGTTTCTCAACCATTCCTTAACTTCAAACTCCCATGTCTCGCGAACGGAATGACGAACTCGAGAAATTCCTGTTGCATCTGAAAGTGGAAACTCGCCCGATTACAAAGGTATGTGCATTTTTCCCCTAGGCCTTTGCAGTTATTGGTTTCGAGTACCAGACTTGCGAAAATTTTGATGGTTTCTCAACCATTCCTTAACTTCAAACTCCCATGTCTCGCGAACGGAAGGACGAACTCGAGAAATTCCTGTTGCATCTGAAAGTGGAAACTCGCCCGATTACAAAGGTATGTGTACTTTTCCCCTTGGCCATTCCAGTTATTGGTTTCGAGTATCAGAATTGCGAGACTTTTGATGGTTTCTCAACCATTCCTTAATTTCAAACTCCCATATCTCGCGAACGGAATGACGAACTCGAGAAATTCCTGTTGCATCTGAAAGTAGAAACTCGCGCGACTACAAGGGTGTGGGCTTTTTTCACCTAGGCGGATTGTGGTTATTGGTTTCGAGTATCAGACTTGCGAAAATTTTGATAGTTTCTCAACCATTCCTTAACTTCAAGCTCCCATATCTCGCGAACGGATTGACGATCTCGAGAAATTCCTGTTGCACCTGGAAGCAGAAACTCGCCCGATTACAATGGTGTGTGCACTTTTCCCCTAAGTCATTCCAGTTATTGGTTTCGAGTATCAGAATTGCGAAAATTTTGATGGTTTCTCAATCATTCCTTAACTTCAAACTCCCATGTCTCGCGAACGGAATGACGAACTCGAGAAATTCCTGTTGCATCTGAAAGTGGAAACTCGCCCGATTACAAAGGTATGTGCATTTTTCCCCTAGGCCTTTGTAGTTATTAGTTTCGAGTATCAGACTTGCGAAAATTTTGATGGTTGCTCAACCATTCCTTAACTTCAAACTCCCATATCTCGCGAAAGGAATGACGAACTCGAGAAATTCCTGTTGCACCTGAAAGTAGAATCTCGCCCGATTAAAAAGATATGTGCGTTTTTCACCTAGGCCTTTGTAGTTATTGGTTTCGAGTATCAGACTTGCGAAAATTTTGATGGTTGGTCAACCATTTCTTAAATTCAAACTCCCATATCTCGCGAACGGATTGACGAACTCGAGAAGTTCCTGTTGCATCTGAAAGTAGAAACTCGCACGATTACAAGGGTGTGTGTGTTTTTCCCCTTGGCCGTTCCAGTTATTGGTTACGAGTATCAGAATTGCGAAAATTTTGATGGTTTCTCAAACATTCCTTAACTTCAAACACCCATGTCTCACGAACGGATTGTCGAACACGAGAAATTCCTGTTGCATCTGATAGTGGAAACTCGCCCGATTACAAAGATATGTGCATTTTTCTCCTAGGCCTTTGTAGTTATTGGTTTCGAGTATCAGACTTGCGAAAATTTTGATGGTTTCTCAAGCAATCCTTAACTTCAAACTCCCATATCTCGCGAACGGATTGACGAACTCGAGAAATTCCTGTTGCATCTGAAAACAGAAACTCGCCCGATTACAACGGTATGTGTATTTTCCCCTAGGCCATTGTATTTATTGGTTTCTAGCGTCAGAATTGCGAAAATTTTGAGCGTTTCTCAACCATTCCTTAACTTCAAACTCCCATATCTCGCGAACGGATTGACGATCTCGAGAAATTCCTGTTGCACCTGGAAGAAGGAACTCGCCCGATTACAATGGTGTGTGTATTTTCCCCTAGGGCATTGTATTTATTGGTTTCGAGTATCAGAATTGCGAAAATTTTGATGGTTTCTCAACCATTCCTTAACTTCAAACTCCCATATCTCGCGAACGGAATGACGAACTCGAGAAATTCCTGTTGCATCTGAAAGTGGAAACTCGCCCGATTACAAAGATAAGTGCGTTTTTCACCTAGGCCTTTGTAGTTATTGGTTTCGAGTATCAGACTTGCGAAAATTTTGATAGTTTCTCAACCATTCCTTAACTTCAAGCTCCCATATCTCGCGAACGGATTGACGATCTCGAGAAATTCCGCTTGCATCTGAAAGCAGAGACTCGCCCGATTAGAATGGTGTGTGTACTTTTCCCCTTGGCCATTCCAGTTATTCGTTTCTAGCATCAGAATTGCGAAAATTTCGATGGTTTCTCAACCATTCCTTAACTTCAAACTCCCATATCTCGCGAACGGATTGGCGAACTCGAGAAATTCCTGTTGCATCTGAAAGCAGAAACTCGCCCGATTACAAAGGTATGTGCATTTTCACCCTAGGGCTTTGTAGTTATTGGTTTCGAGTACCAGACTTGCGAAAATTTTGATGGTTTCTCAACCATTCCTTAACTTCAAACTCCCATGTCTCGCGAACGGAATGACGAACTCGAGAAATTCCTGTTGCATCTGAAAGTGGAAACTCGCCCGATTACAAAGGTATGTGCATTTTTCCCCTAGGCCTTTGCAGTTATTGGTTTCGAGTACCAGACTTGCGAAAATTTTGATGGTTTCTCAACCATTCCTTAACTTCAAACTCCCATGTCTCGCGAACGGAAGGACGAACTCGAGAAATTCCTGTTGCATCTGAAAGTGGAAACTCGCCCGATTACAAAGGTATGTGTACTTTTCCCCTTGGCCATTCCAGTTATTGGTTTCGAGTATCAGAATTGCGAGACTTTTGATGGTTTCTCAACCATTCCTTAATTTCAAACTCCCATATCTCGCGAACGGAATGACGAACTCGAGAAATTCCTGTTGCATCTGAAAGTAGAAACTCGCGCGACTACAAGGGTGTGGGCTTTTTTCACCTAGGCGGATTGTGGTTATTGGTTTCGAGTATCAGACTTGCGAAAATTTTGATAGTTTCTCAACCATTCCTTAACTTCAAGCTCCCATATCTCGCGAACGGATTGACGATCTCGAGAAATTCCTGTTGCACCTGGAAGCAGAAACTCGCCCGATTACAATGGTGTGTGCACTTTTCCCCTAAGTCATTCCAGTTATTGGTTTCGAGTATCAGAATTGCGAAAATTTTGATGGTTTCTCAATCATTCCTTAACTTCAAACTCCCATGTCTCGCGAACGGAATGACGAACTCGAGAAATTCCTGTTGCATCTGAAAGTGGAAACTCGCCCGATTACAAAGGTATGTGCATTTTTCCCCTAGGCCTTTGTAGTTATTAGTTTCGAGTATCAGACTTGCGAAAATTTTGATGGTTGCTCAACCATTCCTTAACTTCAAACTCCCATATCTCGCGAAAGGAATGACGAACTCGAGAAATTCCTGTTGCACCTGAAAGTAGAATCTCGCCCGATTAAAAAGATATGTGCGTTTTTCACCTAGGCCTTTGTAGTTATTGGTTTCGAGTATCAGACTTGCGAAAATTTTGATGGTTGGTCAACCATTTCTTAAATTCAAACTCCCATATCTCGCGAACGGATTGACGAACTCGAGAAGTTCCTGTTGCATCTGAAAGTAGAAACTCGCACGATTACAAGGGTGTGTGTGTTTTTCCCCTTGGCCGTTCCAGTTATTGGTTACGAGTATCAGAATTGCGAAAATTTTGATGGTTTCTCAAACATTCCTTAACTTCAAACACCCATGTCTCACGAACGGATTGTCGAACACGAGAAATTCCTGTTGCATCTGATAGTGGAAACTCGCCCGATTACAAAGATATGTGCATTTTTCTCCTAGGCCTTTGTAGTTATTGGTTTCGAGTATCAGACTTGCGAAAATTTTGATGGTTTCTCAAGCAATCCTTAACTTCAAACTCCCATATCTCGCGAACGGATTGACGAACTCGAGAAATTCCTGTTGCATCTGAAAACAGAAACTCGCCCGATTACAACGGTATGTGTATTTTCCCCTAGGCCATTGTATTTATTGGTTTCTAGCGTCAGAATTGCGAAAATTTTGAGCGTTTCTCAACCATTCCTTAACTTCAAACTCCCATATCTCGCGAACGGATTGACGATCTCGAGAAATTCCTGTTGCACCTGGAAGAAGGAACTCGCCCGATTACAATGGTGTGTGTATTTTCCCCTAGGGCATTGTATTTATTGGTTTCGAGTATCAGAATTGCGAAAATTTTGATGGTTTCTCAACCATTCCTTAACTTCAAACTCCCATATCTCGCGAACGGAATGACGAACTCGAGAAATTCCTGTTGCATCTGAAAGTGGAAACTCGCCCGATTACAAAGATAAGTGCGTTTTTCACCTAGGCCTTTGTAGTTATTGGTTTCGAGTATCAGACTTGCGAAAATTTTGATAGTTTCTCAACCATTCCTTAACTTCAAGCTCCCATATCTCGCGAACGGATTGACGATCTCGAGAAATTCCGCTTGCATCTGAAAGCAGAGACTCGCCCGATTAGAATGGTGTGTGTACTTTTCCCCTTGGCCATTCCAGTTATTCGTTTCTAGCATCAGAATTGCGAAAATTTCGATGGTTTCTCAACCATTCCTTAACTTCAAACTCCCATATCTCGCGAACGGATTGGCGAACTCGAGAAATTCCTGTTGCATCTGAAAGTGGAAACTCGCCCGATTACAAAGGTATGTGTATTTTTCCCGTAGGCCTTTGTAGTTATTGGTTTCGAGTATCAGAATTGCGAGACTTTTGATGGTTTCTCAACCATTCCTTAATTTCAAACTCCCATATCTCGCGAACGGAATGACGAACTCGAGAAATTCCTGTTGCATCTGAAAGTAGAAACTCGCGCGACTACAAGGGTGTGGGCTTTTTTCACCTAGGCCTTTGTGGTTATTGGTTTCAAGCGTCAGAATTGCGATAATTTTGATGGTTTCTCAACCATTCCTTAACTTCAAACTCCCATATCTCGCGAAAGGAATGACGAACTCGAGAAATTCCTGTTGCACCTGAAAGCAGAGACTCGCCCGATTAGAATGGTGTGCGTACTTTTCCCCTAGGCCATTCCAGTTATTCGTTTCTAGCATCAGAATTGCGAAAATTTCGATGGTTTCTCAACCATTCCTTAACTTCAAACTCCCATATCTCGCGAACGGATTGGCGAACTCGAGAAATTCCTGTTGCATCTGAAAGTAGAATCTCGCGCGTTTACAAGGGTGTGTGCGTTTTTCACCTAGGCCTCTGTGGTTATTGGTTTCGAGTATCAGACTTACGAAAATTTTGGGGGTTTCTCAACCATTCCTTAACTTCAAACGCCCACATCTCGCGAACGGATTGACGAACTCGAGAAATTCCTGTTGCATCTGAAAGTAGAAACTCGCCCGATTAAAAAGATATGTGTGTTTTCCCCTAGGCCATTGTAGTTATTGGTTTCGAGTATCAGACTTGCGAAAATTTTGAGGGTTTCTCAACCATTCCTTAACTTCAAACTCCCATATCTTGCGAACGGATTGACGAACTCGAGAAATTCCTGTTGCATCTGAAAGTAGAGACTCGCCCGATTAGAATGGTGTGTTTACTTTTCCCCTAGGGCATTACAGTTATTCGTTTCGAGCATCAGAATTGCGAAAATTGCGATGGTTTCTCAACCATTCCTTAACTTCAAACTCCCATATCTCGCGAACGGATTGACGAACTCGGGAAATTCCTGTTGCATCTGAAAGTGGATACTCGCCCGATTACAAAGGTATGTGTGTTTTCCCCTAGGCCATAGTAGTTATTGGTTTCGAGTATCAGAATTGCGAAAATTTTGAGGGTTTCTCAACCATTCCTTAACTTCAAACTCCCATATCTCGCGAACGGGTTGACGAACTCGAGAAATTCCTGTCGCATCTGAAAGCAGAAAATCGCCCGATTACAACGGTTTGTGTATTTTCCCCTAGGCCATTCCAGTTATTGGTTTCGAGTATCAGAATTGCGAAAATTTTGATGGTTTCTCAACCATTCCTTATCTTCAAACTCCCATGTCTCGCGAACGGAAGGACGAACTCGAGAAATTCCTGTTGCATCTGAAAGTAGAAACATGCACGATTACAAGGGTATGTGCATTTTTCACCTAGGCCTTTGTAGTTATTGGTTTCGAGTATCAGACTTGCGAAAATTTTGATGGTTGCTCAACCATTCCTTAAATTCAAACTCCCATATCTCGCGAACGGATTGACGAACTCGAGAAATTCCTGTTGCATCTGAAAGTAGAAACTCGCACGATTACAAGGGTGTGTGTACTTTTCCCCTAGGCCATTCCAGTTATTGGTTTCGAGTATCAGAATTGCGAAAATTTTGATGGTTTCTCAACCATTCCTTAACTTCAAACTCCCATGTCTCGCGAACGGAAGGACGAACTCGAGAAATTCCTGTTGCATCTGAAAGTAGAAACATGCCCGATTACAATGGTGTGTGTACTTTTCCCCTAGGCCATTCCAGTTATTCGTTTCTAGCATCAGAATTGGGAAAATTTCGATGGCTTCTCAACCATTCCTTAACTTCAAACTCCCATATCTCGCGAACGGATTGGCGAACTCGAGAAATTCCTGTTGCATCTGAAAGTGGAAACTCGCCCGATTACAAAGGTAAGTGTATTTTTCCCGTAGGCCTTTGTAGTTATTGGTTTCGAGTATCAGAATTGCGAGAATTTTGATGGTTTCTCAACCATTCCTTAATTTCAAACTCCCATATCTCGCGAACGGAATGACGAACTCGAGAAATTCCTGTTGCATCTGAAAGTAGAAACTCGCGCGTTTACAAGGGTGTGTGCGTTTTTCACCTAGGCTTCTGTGGTTATTGGTTTCGAGTATCAGACTTGCGAAAATTTTGATGGTTTCTCTAGCATTCCTTAACTTCAAACTCCCATATCTCGCGAACGGATTGACGAACTCGATTATTCCCTGTTGCATCTGAAAGTAGAAAGTCGACCGATTACAGTGGTGTGTGTGTACTTTTCCCCTAGACCATTCCAGTTATTCGTGTCTAGCATCAGAATTGCGAAAATATTGATGGTTTCTCAACCATTCCTTAAGTTCTAACTCCCATATCTCGCGAACGGAATGACGAACTCGAGAAATTCCTGCTGCATCTGAAAGTGGAAACTCGCCCGATTACAAGGGTATGTGCATTTTTCCCCTAGGCCTTTGTAGTTATTGGTTTCGAGTATCAGACTTGCGAAAATTTTGAGGGTTTCTCAACCATTCCTTAACTTCAAACGCCCACATCTCGCGAACGGATTGACGAATTCGAGAAATTCCTGTTGCATCTGAAAGTAGAAACTCGCCCGATTACAAAGGTATGTGTGTTTTCCCCTAGGCCATTGTAGTTATTGGTTTAGAGTATCAGACTTGCGAAAATTTTGAGGGTTTCTCAACCTTTCCTTAACTTCGAACGCCCACATCTCGCGAACGGATTGACGAACTCGAGAAATTCCTGTTGCATCTGAAAGCAGAAACTCGCCCGATTACAATGATGTGTGTACTTTTCCCCTAGGCCATAGTAGTTATTGGTTTCGAGTATCAGAATTGCGAAAATTTTGAGGGTTTCTCAACCATTCCTTAACTTCGAACGCCCACATCTCGCGAACGGATTGACGAACTCGAGAAATTCCTGTTGCATCTGAAAGTAGAAA